>NC_092806.1:102846192-103146192 GCF_040954645.1 Diabrotica undecimpunctata
GAGAACGAATTAACGGTTTTCGGTGAATATTTGGAATTATTACAGATATAAATAAATAATGAATAACCATTTTTTTTCTAAGCAATTAATAGTACAGGTAGAGTATTATAATCCACCAATTTAAAATTTTTGCAATATTCTAATTTTACAAAAAAAAATGGACTTAGGACAGTATGCTTCTAAGTTGTATTTTTTTCCCGAAAACATTTTTATAATAAGTCACCTGTTCTTATTGAATAAGTAAAACGAATATAGATATACTAACTTCAATTTAATAAGATTAAACAAAGTTAAAACGGAAAGTAAAATAAACATGAACTAAAAATGTTAAAGCAGGTATTATCTTAAATAAATTTTATTGATCAGCATCTCCTTCTAGACAATCGTTCCGATTTAGAGCATGTGGTAAGCTTCGATAGTATTCGTGAAACTCCGATGGTACAAAAGGCAATAAATTCATGAGGTCATTATATTTTGCTGTTGAAATACTCACTAGCCTTTGATTTATTTGGTCCAGATCCATCGGTAACGTAAGTTTGGTTCTTGTGTTTCTTCTCAAATCTACTTCCTTGAAATTCGTTGCTTGAAATGATGTTTTGTAGTACAGTATTCCTAACTGGTCATTTCTATACTGCAAGTGAACTACTTTAGAGAATAGGAACGGCTGTTTAATACGATTAATTTTTCGAGCAACGAAAGGTGCAGCATTTGAAGAACCCCTTGCAACGGTATACATTGGATCAAAAGATTTAAAGTGGGCCAATTCTAAGTTTATTAGTTTAAATTTTGAGGACCGGTGACGGATAAGTTGCTGCCAATCCCACGGAGTTACAACTGCCATTGTATGGTTTTTTTTTCGCTGTTTTTCTATTTGTGCATGAACGGTGTCAGCTTCCATATTATGACTATGTCCTTTTAAAAGAATGTTTTGATCAATGGTTTTAAGCTGTGGATATTTATTTAGAATGAAATAAAAGCCCACTACGATGCTGCTGTTCTTATTTTGGCCAAAGCAATTATCAGACCAAAGCGTTATGTGCTCTATATTAGATCCAGGTAAGTTTAGATCTGCCCATTTTACCAAAGCTGATGCCAACTCATTCCCACCTCTCTTACCTTTTGATTCGTCCCACATCATACACCAGGCTGAATTATTTGAGGAATCAAAAATTGTATAATTTAAAGTCCAAATCTTTCTTTTATAAAAAGTAAGCGAATTGGTCAACAGCGGTGTAGGTAAACATTTTTGAAGATCTGCTGTGAGTACCTTATGTTTGCAATTTTCTTTAGTTTTATTTGTGTCTGAGGATTTGAGATTATACCTACGTTCTGCATCTTTCAGATGTAAATTTCTTACATTGTTTATACGTTCTGCATCAGTGTCGTGTACTGCTGTTTTTAACTGTGCTAAAAATAAATCACAAGTGTCCACTTCTGGTGGTATAAAAGTGAGATTAAATTTTTTATTAAAAATATCCCTATACAACCATAGTTTTGCTACATCATCTAAATGAACATGTTGTTCAAAGCAATATTTTTTATAGAGAGTATACATTTGCTGCACTGACAACTGAGGACCTAAATATGCTGTTCTTGATCTTTCTCGATTGTAGTTGCTTTCATATTTAGGAAATGAGGAAATATGTAATACAACGGAATCGATTACATGCTGCTAAGTTGTATTACTAGGTGTATGCTTACCTCTCTTGTCAGCCATAACTATGCCTCCTTCTTGGCGCTTTGCTAAAGCGGTCTTCACTACTGACTGCGATATGCTCGATGTATTCACAAACATGCACTTACACACTACAATTTTTACACCATCTACTGTTAAAGTATATACCAAGGTGTTTTTTCTTGCTTTTCATTCGTCTCCTAATCGCAATCTTTGTCTAGCTGTGGGCTTTGTTTCTATACAGGATAAAATGAACTGCCTTTTTACATTATAATCTTTTTCGTCATTCCAATAATAATTAAAAATCTCATCTTTCTTTTCTTCAGTTATTTTGGAATAACATTTCATACGACACGAACAAGCAGTTTTTTTCTTTCTTTCAGGCATCTCTTTTCCGCTTTTACTGAGATAGGATCTACCGATAGCATACTCCTGTTTTCGCTTATTTACAATTCACTCGGAAACATGCCTTAAACGTTTCTTTCCAACTTGTTTTGTAACAGATTTTCTGGAAACTTTTCTTTTATTAACTTACTTATTTTCAACAAGAACGTCTGGTTGTTTAACGTTATCTTTTGAATCATAATCAACATCATTAATAGTATTATAATCTTTATCTGCTATAGAATCATCAGAATCGCTCAAAAAAAGGTCATTTTCTAAGAGAGAAAACTGTTTGTCATACGTCTTCATTTTGGATGACATAGTATCTACATCTTGACCGATCTCAGTTACTTGCGAGGTACTAGGTTGGTTTTCTTTTGACGTATCTGAAAAAAAAATATATTAACCATAAAAATATATTTCTAAATCAATTTTATATGAAGAAATTTTTTTTTAATTCCTTATTTTATCCTAAGAACTATAATATTGGTAAACGAATTACTTACCATCCATTATGGAGTCAATCGCTAAAGATAATAAACGATGTCCTCGGCTACTCATATTTACAAATTATAACAACTATTCACGACATTATAAAAACTATTCTCGTCAATAACTGCAAATTTTCAGAGTTTTTAAGATATAACCAAAAACAATAACTACGTGTTTTTCACTCAAAGCGCAACGAAACAATGAACGGAATTTAATGTTTGATTATGAGAGCGACGTTAATGTTCGGGGCTGTTCGTTTTGCACGGACTTAAACTACTACTGTCGGTTTACATAGATAGAGGAATACTGTCCTAAATCCAATTTAGGCTTATATGCCTTTAAGGATGTACGGACTTAAGACGATGTTATTTTAACTATTTTCTTTTTATATTTAAAATGGACTTAGTATTATATACCACTAAATAGATTGTAAAAATGTAAACAAACCTACATAAATAAGTCCAATACGTAAAAATTGGACTTAGGACAGTATGCTTCCGACATACGGATGTATACTCTCCCTCTATATCCCCTTTTGTTCTGCCATTCAAATTTACTAAATTAAAGTCGTCATATAGCCCAACTACCTTTTTCCCATGATGATTAATCAACTTATCTTTAGAAACTCTCCTTCCACTCAGAATTGTCCTTCTGTATACCCCATCTTCATGAAGCTCATCACCTAGAATCCCTTCCTCCCCCAACCTTGCATTAAAATTAACTATATCTAAACTATTTTCAATATTCTGATCTAAATTTTCTACTAAAACCCTCTCAACGTTTTCAAAACACTCATCCGAGTACTCTCCAGGCCTTATATATACTGGAATAATGCTTACTTTTTATCACCTACTTTTCATCACCTTTCAATAAATAGTATTTACTTTAAACAAAACTTATTTTTTTTATCTAATTATTTCAGTGAATTCTTTTTGTTGTTTTTAATTGATGGTTTAACTATATTTTCCACCAACATAATATTCTGTTAGTAATCATATTTTATTTTCTAGTTTCACATATATTTCTTAGCTTTATTAAACAATATACGTCTAAACATATGCATCTTTGTATCATATCTCGATTTTCTTTATAACATTTTTTCTTTGCTAGTATTTTTTGTTCTTGATGAAATCTTGAAGTTATAATTAATAAAAGACCGTTGCAAAATTATAAAAATTGAGGTTGAAGGAAAAGTCAAACCACAATAAAAATTTGTCAAGTGTAGTTATTATCAAGGTTATTATATAAATATAAAGCTTGTAATATGAAGATACAATTGTTTTCTATGAGTGAATAACAACTATTTTAAATGTAACATACAGTGTGTTTCGAGACCGACAACGCTCTACCCGAGAAAGCTCTCGCTTATTTATTACTGATGAATTTTGATGTAGAAAGACATTTCAACGTAAAAATTATTACAAACATTTTTCTTATATATTATAAACAATTTCAAGAGTATTATAGTTTGACATTCATTTTTAAAAAATAAAATGCCAATGCCGCGTAATCGAGGTTAATTAAATTGTACATCTTGTTTTATGTAAAAAATTTGAATAATTAATAAAAAATATATCTACGAAAGTTATCACCAAGGAATGTAAACAAAGAACTAAGGATTAAATAAAAAAAAAATTGTGCAGCTGATCCTTTTAGCCAAGAAACGGTTAAATGCGGAGCAGCCCTACTCCAACAGCTGATGCAAGCCAAAAAGAAAATATGGATCGAAACCTTTAAAAAAATACACATAAAATTTAGTAGCAAAATAGTATGGAAACTAATTAAAAACTTAGTGGTGATCCTAAGGAACATAAACCATCTTGCAAGGTTACAAAAACCCAAGTCACTACTCAACTCCTTGTAAGTGGAAAAACTAAGAACCGATATAAAAAACCAAACGAGAAGACGTACCACCTAAAAACTCCATTTACACTGAAAGAACTCCAGATCGATATGAACTTAAACTGTTCCGACAGTCAGACAAAACAAAAAAACTTCAGGTGTAATAATATATACAGTTAATTAGAAAATAAAGAAGAAGAAGAAGCATAGAAGAGGAAATAACTGTCCCTTGAAGTTATGGAGCTTTGAAATCACATTATTTAGCTATGGAAAGCTCGAAACAGTAGTAGAAGATCAAGTGAATAGAGCAAGCAGAGCCGCAGGTTGCCTAAATGAAACAATATACATAAATATCAATATCGAAAAAAAATGCAAGGCAGAATTTACAAAAGAGTCATTAGGCCAATAATGACTTCATTAGGCCAGAGAAGATAAAAAGGATTTTAGAAATAGCAGAGAAAAAAATACTTACAAAAATTAACGGTGAAACACTGTGGAACAGAACTTAAAGTACAGATATAAGACATAGATGCAAGGTGGAGAACATCAAGAACTGAGTAAGAAATAAAAAAGTAGAATGGAACGATCATATAACCCGAATGACAACAAATACAGTAATAAAGAAGGCAAGAGACGGTTCCCCAATAGGAAGACGATTAGCAGGAAGACCATGAAAACGATTACTGGAGGCACATATAAAAACAGACAAAGTCATGTCTACATAAAAAAAAATTTAAAAGCAGAACTTCCACAATTTCGAGAATAATTTTTTTGAACTAAGGACTTTCTATATCTTCTTCTTCATGTGCCATCTCCTCTAAGAAGGTTGGCAACAATGAGGTCAGCAGAAGTGCAGTTAAACCAAGCTTTTTTTCCGCGACTCCTTCTACCCTGTATTCTTCCTTGTATTATTAATTGCAGCAAGTTATAACGCTCGCCCCTCATGACATGTCCCAGATATTGCAGTTTTCTGACTTTAATTGTATTTAAAACCTCTTTATCTTTTCCCACTCTTCTAAACACCTCGACATTCGTGACTATCTACCCAACTTATTCTATCTAATAACCTTCTATAGGTCCATAATTCGAAGGCTTCTAATCTCTCCGAAACATCTTTCTTTAATGTCCAAACCTCCAACCCATAAAATAATACGGAGAACACGTAGCATCTCAGAAGTCTTATCTTTAAAGAAATTGAAATGTCCCTGCTGCAGAGTACTTTTTTCAGTTTGTTGAAAGAGTTTCTTGCCTCTCCTATTCTTGCCTTAATCTCTTCTGTGTACTTATTATTTTCGTTAATTATTGTACCCAGATATTTATTCTCAAGCTATTTTCTTGTGGCATTTTAAAGTAATTACTATTTAAATGGGAATAAGCCACAATTAAAGGTTAAAGTACGTTTATTGACGTTTTAATTTCCACTTCAGAAATCGTTCTCAAAATACAAACATTGTTATGGGCCCAGGGTTATTCAAAATTTTCGGAGATTGGAAATTCTATACAAGAAACTGGCACATTGCCAGATATTTATATTTTTCAACTTTTTTAATTTGTTCTCCATGTATTGTGATGTTTTCTTGGCGCTGTTGGGCTTTTGTAATTACCATAAATTGTGTCTTTTTTGTGTTTAGGGACAGTCCGTTTTCTTTACTAACTTCTACCACTCTATCAACCATTTTTTGTGAATCCTTAAAACATTCCGCTAATAAAATAGTGTCGTCGGCAAATCGTATATTATTGATTGGTCGGCCATTTACGTTTATTCCCATAGTTAGTTCTTCTAGTGCTTCCTGGATTATTTCCTTTGAATACAAATTGAACAAAGTAAGAGACAGGACACAGCCCTGCCTGACGCCCCCCTCAATCTGTATCTGTATCAAATTTCATTTGAAAAGACGTTGTTCTCTTTAACCACAGCGATCTGATTATAATAGATAGCGCTAATGATCCTGATGTCTGTCATATCTAAGTTTTGTTGTTAAGTAATTCGATAAGACGGTTATGTCTGACCTTATCGAAAGCTTTGTTGTAATCCAAGAAACACATATATACTGGCTGATTAACACCCATGCACCTATGCACAAGTAAATTCACAGCGATTAGCGCTTCCCTCGTTCCCATTGCATTTCTAAATCCAAATTGTGTGTCACTTATGTCCTGCTCCTCAAGTTTGTTATGTATTCTCCGGTGTATAATTTTTAAAAATATTTTAAGCGTATGACTCATTAAACTTAGTATCCGGTGGTCCTGGAATTCTTTTGCATTTGGTTTTTTTTGGTAATGTTATGAATGTTGACATCAGCCAATCTTTGGGAATGATTCCTGTACTGTATGTTGTATTGAATAAGTCGACTAATATTGCAATTCGCTGTTCTTCTATTAATCGTATTATGTCTACAGGTATTTCGTCAGAACCTGTTACCTTGTTGTTCTTTGTTCGCTTTATCGCCTCTAATACCTCATCTTCTGTTATGTCTGGGCCGTTGTCGAACTTTTCCTGCTATAGTACTATCTCAGTCCTTTCACCGACGTCTGTAATTATTTTGCCGTTTTTATCCAGCAGTATATTTGATTTTTTCTTAATAGTAGTTATTTCCCTAATTTTTTTTATGAATATTTAAGCTATCATGCTTTTCTACCAACTGTTTAATCTCTTCGCATCTGTCACTATAATATCATCTTACCTTTGCATCTCTGATCTTTCTCTCTATTTCTGTGTGTATAATATTATACATGTTTTTGTCTTTGGTTTTATAAGATCCTTGCTTCAATGAGATCCAGAATCTCATCTGTCATCCATTCATTTATGCTCTTGATCAGCTTAGGTGTTAGTGTTGTCTCACATGTGCGTATAAGAGTATCTTTTAACATATGCCATTTCCTGTTCAAATCTTCAGTGGGAATAATTTCTATTTTGGTGAGCTCTTCTTTTTTTTTAGTGTGACTTGCTCTTTTGTTGATGAATCTCTCAAACGGGATACTTGTATCCTGTCTACTTTAGTTTTAGCCACAAGCTTTTTTAGATTAATTCTAAACCTTCCTACAACTGGGTTGTGATCTGATATCACATTACCTCCGGGGTATGATTTTACTGATTTTATGGAATTTCGGTATCGTTTTCAGATGATAAGGTAATCAATTTGGTTTCTGATGACGTTATCTTGGTTGTCTGCTGGAGATTTCCATATATAGAGTCTCCTGGGCGGCAGATCATAATAAGTATTCGCGAAAGTAAAATCGGTCTTTTGGCAGAATTGAGCCAATTTGTCTCCTCTCTCCTCTCTTGGTTACTTATAAAGCTTGTTGTAATTCATTATAAAACTGTTTGAGCTCTTCATCCGACTTTTCTGCTGTGGAAGCATTATACTTGAATTATATTGACTCTAGATTGAGCTGTTTTTAGTGTTACCATCATAACTCTATCCGAGATGGGTAAGAAGCCGGTTACAAATTTCTAGGTAGTTTTGTCAACTAAAACTGTGTATATACCCATAGATAAATGTATATTCTATAAATAAATAAATATTCTATAGTGTCGGAGACCGGTGAATATCAAGCCCAAAATTGGAATTTAACTCAAACCATTCACTTGTTTTTAAAACATCGCTTATAACAAATCTATAGCCTCTAAAAAGAAAATGAACTTGAAAAATAAATTCATCAAATAGCGAGAACTTTCTAGTCTTGTTAGTCTTGTATCTTGTCCGTCAAAGAAATAACCTTTACCCAATTACGTGGTTCGTATGCGCCAAAATACTGACACAACTTGATAGCTCCATTTGGCAAACTGAAAAATTAAAAAGTTTTATATGAGTTTAAAATACAAAAAAAAATACGATATTTGTAATTTATTTCTAGGTAAAAGTAAATCTTTTAAACAGTTTTCCAGATTCATTTTTAAGCTTATAAAATCAGACTTTTAGTGTTAACATATTGTAAGTTATAATTATGTCAGTCTCTTAAATTTCGCAACCAAAGTAATATTTTTATTACATGCTTTTGTTATGTTTTGTGATTAAATATCACTTATGGTTTTGAATATTAAATACATTCTTACTTGCTGTAGACATCAAGTTTATAGAGGTTCTGAAACTATTTTTTTTTGAACATTTAACTAAAATATTATTTATATCTGATTAAACCAAAATTTATTATTGTAATAAACATTACAATTTCCGTTGGTTTTAACGTTTTGATTTTCACCCCGTAAATTGTTTCAAAAAAATAGTATTTTAAACATAAAATAACAAACTTAGTTAAGGGTTGACGGTTACCAGTTGAGGGTGTGATGTGTCAATATTGACCAAACAAAATTAAGTTTGACAATTCAACCAATATTGCAATCGGCGCACGGCTCTGACCAGCTATGAATTCTCCTATTTTCATTTCAGTACTCTCAGTTGACCTACGACCATGGTGCGTGCGGGCGACTGTTTTTTAAAAACTTAAGAATTCGAGTCACAGTTGACCCAGTATACCTTTAGTGACATTATTTTTTGTTTTTGTTTTGTTTTAAATAATGGACCGCCGCAACAGACCTCTTACACAACATAAACTGGAACAATAGGTTTTAGACGCTTATATTAGTGATTATTCCTTTATTGTGAGTAAGTGAAGCAATCATACGAGGAAGAATTCAACATAGAAAGGCAGTAGTTTTTAAAAAAAAATTAATACAAGTGGTCTAAAATATCTCCAGAGCTCAGAAAAACTCGAGCAGAAAACATAATCAGAACACGCATACCTGCTGTGATAGGTAATACATACAGGAATAAACTAACCAAACTAGTACAAACATAGAATTTGATATCTGACAATCACATGCTTGAGGTTATAATAAAAGAAATACTATTAAAAAAATTACTGATTTGACAATGTCTACGGTGATAGGGCCTTAAACAGTCTAAAAGCCCTAAACCATGTAAAAAGCTGAAAAGAAAGCCTCCGTTGGTCTGCTTGTACTGTCTGGTGCTTTAATAATAAATACGTTAGTTCGTTATGGGCCACAGATCTAATGAGTCGCGACATTTTTTGCGCACTATGAGACTGAAACATTGTTTTGATATTATTATAAAAAGAAATGAACGAATCTAGAATGGAGATAAACTTGCTGATATTTCGGAAATGTTTAACCTTATAATTGTCAACTTCTAATAAAATAAAGCCTGTGGTGAGTTATTGACTATTGATAAAATGCTTTTAGGATTTAGGGAAAGATTTCAATGAAAGATGTATAAATATACCAAATATCTCCAATAAATATGGCTACAAATAATCTGTTTGTGTAATTATTTATTGCCAAACAGATTATTTATTGACTGCGTTTATATATAATGCTGGAAAACATGATTCTCCCAATCCGGAAAAACTATCAATGCTCACACTTAACGTTTTAAAACTTGTACAGCCTATTGTAAACAGTAATCTAAACATCACGTCTGATATCTGGTTTTCATTCATTGAATTGGCCAATGAATTAATATAATGTGGACTAACCTATAGTCAGTTCGCTATATTTACGCGGGTTTCGGATTAACAAAATTATGCTAATGACTCATTGATAACCAGTTGCAGTAAACGACTTCCCAGAAAATTAGGTAAAAACTGCATTACTGGTCATATTTTAAAATACATTAAAATAACATTAGGGTAGGTATAAATTTGTTACAATATTGCAGTTGAATTGATTCTTTGCCAGTGTTGACATTGTATGTTTGGTGGAAATATTTAAAAATGCCTAGAAGTGTGTTAGATGTAGATAGTCTAATTTATAGTGTACATAAGTATTTTACGGATGAAAAAGAAAATGGCGGTCCTTTAAAATCGGTAATGTCTGTGATGCTCTAGGAATTAGTGAAACCAAACTAAGAGGAGTATTACAAAATCGCAATAATGAACGGCCGAAAGAAGATCACCGAAAAACTCGCCTATCATTGAAAACGAAAGATATTCCAGATGGAAAAAAATTTGAAATTCGTGATACCATTTATCGAATGCGAGCCAACAAGGAACATGTGACCCTAAATACAATTCTCTCGGAATTAAAAGATAGAAAATTTGACAAAATTGGCAGAACAAGTCTATGGCAAGTGATACATAATTTGGGTTCCAAATTTCAAAAGGAGGATAACAGAAAAGCCCTTTGTGAAAGAAGTTCTGTTGTGCATAAAAGAATTAATTTTCTAAGAAAATATTCTAAATTAAAAGAAGAAAGGGCAAATTTTATATATTTAGACGAAACATGGATATTTTCTAGCGGTGCAACCAAGAGAATATGGCAAGATGATAACGTAAAGTCTATCAAACATACTGATGGAGAAGGGAAGCGACACATAATTTTACATGCAGGAGGGAATTCGGGTTTTATAGAAGCTGCCGATTTATTATTTTCATATGAATTAAAATCAAGTGACTATCACGATAATATGAACACAGAAATGTTTGTAAAATGGTTACATGAAAAACTTCTCCCAGGTTTAAGTGAGCCCAGCGTAATTATTTTAGACAATGCACCTTACCATTTTGAAGTATTAAACAAAAGTCCAACGAATTCTTGGACTGTTAATAAAATTAAAGAATGGTTGACAAAGGAGCATATACCATTTACACAACATATTTTAAAATCAGAATTATTACGCTTGGCAAATATCCACGCAAAACCAAAAACCTTTGTTGTGGATCAGATTATTGAAAGTTACGGTCATCAAGTTTTACGTCTGCCACCGTATCATTGCCAGTTTAATCCCATCGAATATATACGGGGAATAGCAAAACAATATTATGACAACCATATTGGGCCTAACGGTTATAGCGACGACGCAGTTCGGGAAACTTGGCGAAAGGCACTTTCAATTGTAACTCCAGAAGTGTGGTGCAACTGTATATTCAAGTGCGAGAAACTAATAGAAGATTGGTGGACTCGTGAAAATAAAATAAACGAAATAAGTCCAATCATAATAACAATTAATGGTGATGACAGTGATGATGATGACGATTATGATATTTTTGATGATAATGACTGATTTTCATTTTTGTTGGCAAGTTAAATTTTTTTATTTTTCATTAGAAATTCTCTCCATGGAACAAATATACATAGACCATATTTTCTGTGTGAAGTGTAATATAAAATTATTATTAGGTTTATATTAGCCACATTAGACTCCATTAATGAAGTAATTCTCCTAATTATACTGTCAATTATATAAAAGATTTTTCATTATTATTTAATTAAAAAAAGTTATAGATTATTTTGATTTTATTTGACCAATTAATATTTCCCCAAAGAGCAGGTAATTAAAACTGGGTACTTACAATAAAATTTTTAATCCGAAACCCGCGTAAATATAGCGAACCGACTATATACAGTGTGGCATGCTAATTTTTTCTATCATTGGCCTGTATTTGCAAGACTATTCCTAGAGAGATTATTCATTTTTATAGCTTCGAATGCCTATATGTGTTTAAAATACGCCTGTTCTTAAAAGAACTTTTTCGTCATAAATTATGTTTGGGCTATATTATTACATAGACGAATACTTTTTGTTTTAAAACACTCCATTCAAGTATCAATTATACATAAACCCTTTGGTGATAAATATTTTAAACCACAGTGCACATCCCCTTACCAAAAACTAATTAACTTGGGCCTAATTTATAAAAAGTCAAAATCCCATTTTAGTTGTCAGTTCCAAGTTAATATATGAATGTTAACATGCATTCAGACATGTATCTCTGTAATTATTAAGAAACTCAAAATTTTGTGGTAAGTTGTTTACTGTTCGTTATTAATTAATTAAAGACATTCTTTTTTTTTTCTTTTAATATAGATTCCCTCTCTAGCAATTTAGTTGCCGATATTATTCACTCACGAGCTCCTGTTATCAGGTCGAGGCCCTTTGAAATATGTTTGCCAAAGAGGTAAAAATGTTGTAGCGTGTTTTAATAAAACGAGCGGTTTGAATTTATATAAATATATCTTTATTTATAAGTTTACAGCACGATTATCTCTTATCAACTAAAAACTACTCCTAGAAAGTACGCTTATATATAAAAGTCACTATGTACTAGAACATTCGGGATAGCCCACCTCTAATTCGCCTATTTGACGGGTTGATCTCTCTCTCGCGCCCGAGACATCGCCGGAAAGTTCTAGTCGTTTTCGAGATGCAACCGTTACACGGGCCACGCCGAATGCATGTTCGTAACAATATTATATTTCAACCTCTCGATCTTGATAACTAGGAAGACTACGAAAACAATGGAACGAGAACTTACTGGAGGCACATTGAAGAACAAACTGAGACATGTCTATATAAAAAGAAGAAGAAGAACCTCTCGAAGACCATCTGTTTATCACCAGGCAAACGGCCCTATCATCACAGTTTACCAAACTATAGTGAATGAATATTTATAAATGTTTATTTTTGTAAGGGACAATAACTCTTATCATTTTTGGTTGATATTTTATTTTTAGTTTATTTATTTTTTTTTATTTTTAGGTTTTTAGTTTTTTATGTAACATAATTTTGTAACGTTAATTAAGTAACTAAAACGAAACAATGGCCAGTGATTTTCGGTTCAGGTTGTAGTCAAAGATTCAGTTGATTCAGTTGACTACAATCTGTTTTAAAGTTTAGGATTTTTAATGACAGTATGTGTCGTTATATTTTTTATTAATATGTTTTTAATAATAATTTTTTTTTTTGAGAATTAGTAACACTGTTTATTTTTTATTTTTTACGTCAGGTTTTTTTTTGAAAGTAAATAAACATTAATTTTTTGGGGCGTATTATTGTATTTTTGAGTGGAGACGATATAAATTATTTAAATCTTGTCGTAGAAGATAATATTAATTCTTCTGAAGTATTTTATTAAATACATAACTTTTCTTGCAGCTTATAGTTAGATATATCAATTTTTATAGTCGTCTTTAGTCGATAATTTGCTAATATGTTTTCTGGCGTGTGTTCTTTATGTTTTTCTGATGTTTTTCAGACAAATTTTCAGACATTTATATTTATAATAAATGTTATCATTTATACTTTATGATCAGAAGAATAACAAAGATAAAATTAAATTAATAAATGTTAGAATGAGGTTTTCCAACAACATAATATGTGAATTCGTTATTGTAATGCATTGAATTAATAAAATTAAATTAAATATGTAAAAATTGAATTGAAATTAAATGTAATATCTAATGGTGGTTTCCTACCAAAATTTTGATTTATTGACTTAAGAAAGGCCTCTGGCTGAGTTCAAAATAAACAATCGATCGAATTCTAACATGCGACATAGAAAATGAAAGGGGAGCGGATAACGATTAAATTAAGATAGACAAAACAAATAAGATGACTACCAAAACGGCACTACACAGCATCTTCGTTATTAATGGACGTATAGTTACATACGAGATATCATAGGACGCTATGGATGAAAATAGATTTACTATAAGACAAATTTTGATTTATTAAATCAAGGAAGGCCTCTGGCTGAGTTCAAAATAAACAACTGATTGAATGCTAACATTCAGCATAGAAAATGAAAGGTAAGGGGATAAAGATTCTATTATGATAGACAAAACAAAGAAGACGACTACCAAAAGGGCACTACACAGCATGTTCGTTATTAATGGACGTATAGTTACATACGAGATATCATAGGGCACTATGGATGAAAATAAATTTACTATAAGACAAATTTTGATTTATTGACTTGACCCAAGAAGGCCTCGGGTTGACTACAAAATAAACAACTGATCGAATTCTCTCATTCGCATAGAACATTAAAGGGGAGAGATAACGGTTATATTAAGATAGAAAAAAATCGGCATCTTTGTTATTAATGGACGTATCGTTTAAAAAAAGATTCGTTTTATCTTGTAATGTAATTGATTTTCTATCTTAATATATTCGTTATATACTTCCCTTTTATTTTCTATATCGCGTGATAGGATTTGATCAGTTGATTATTTTGTACTCAGCCAGAAGCCTTCTTAGTCAATAAATCAAAATTTGGCATACGGTTTTGCTTTCGTATTAAATTATTAAAACAGAAGTGCCGCTTCTGGCGGCATTTTTCCAAGTGTAATACCTTATTTTTTTTAAAACAAAATTTTCGTTTATGAAAACATTTTAAGTTAAGGTATATCTGTATTCAAATTTGTATAATGGGATTTCAATTTCTGGTAACATTTGTAATCTGGATCACGTGAGCTTTATTGTTTTTCAAATAAAAACTGAAAAGATAATAATAAGTTACTACTTTTGATGCGAACTAACACACAATTTACTTTAAAAAATAAGTGTATTTGATGTTTCGATTTCGATCGCTTAAGTGTCAAAACAACGTTGCCTTTACTGCTTTATTATTTTTGTCAAACCATAAGTTTTTTTTTATTTTACAGTAGGGAAGCTAATTTTGAATCTCCTTGAAAATAATACGAACATTGTATATTTTATCTTCGTTGTTCATAGTAAACAAATCTTTAATTGTACATACTGTTTTATTAATTTGATAGGAAATAGGACATATGAAAGCAAAACCGCACGCCTATGGAGTCTTACGTAGCATAGCCTGGTTTTGTTTACATACTTTTAATGCACGTCGAATTTGAATGAACTGTATATTTTCAGTCCAACATTATGGCATCCTCGAGTAGAAAAAGATACGTTCACCCCAACGATAATAGTTATTAGGAAATCTAACGTACAAGGATGACAACGATTCCATAACTAGTGAAAGTGAAGTATCGGAGGCTGATGAAGAATACGAGCAGCCTACAGTATACAAAGATAGTTCAGACGAGTATTTCGAAAATTCTTCGAGTAGTGATGATATAAACTTGAATTGAAATAATTCAACAATTAAAACAGCAGATACACCATTTATTAGCAGAAACAATTTTGAATGGAAATCCACGCCACCTTTGCAAGGAAGAACAAAAATTCACAATCTATATCGTTTCACGGCGGGGCCGAAATTAAGAAACGAAATGTTGTCTCCGAAAAATGCTTGGGATAATTTTGTGACTGCTGAAATGGTTGAAGAAATAAAAATATGTACCAATAGAGAAGCCAACCGAATATTGGAGGCCAAGGGAAAGGTTTGGCCAAAAATTGAAAAAGATGAAATTAACGCATTTTTTGGCCTGCAGCTACTGGCTGGTGTCGAGAAGAACTGGGATACGCCTGTCAGAGAGTTATTCTTAGATAAATCATCAAACCCACCGTATAAAGCTACAATGACAGTAAATGACAGTAAATCGGATAAAGACGATTCATACGATTTGACGACCGATAAACACGTTCAACTAGGTTGGAAAATGACAAATTTACTTATGTCCGGTATGTATGGGAGTTGTTTGTGAAAGAGTGCCGAACAGTTATGGTACCAGAATTGAATGTAATCATTGACGAACAGTTACTCGCATTTAGAGGTCGTTGTAATTTTATTTAATACATGCCATCGAAACCTGCAAAATACAGCATTAATTTTTTTTGGCTTTGTGAAAGTGAAACAGGATATGTGGGCAGATATACTTAGGTCGTCAACCTGGTGAAAATATTCAACAAAATGTAGGGGAAAATGTTGTAAGGTCCTTTACCGCTTTCATAAAAAATTCTGGTCTCAACTTGACAATTGACAACTTTTTTACTAGCATCCCTTTAGCACACCATTTACTGTCTATAGGAATAACTTGTGCTGGGACATTACGAAAAAATACGAAAGAGAGAAAGAAAGAATTTCAAGCTTTAAAAGAAAGATTCGTTTTTTCCTCTATTTTTGGATTCAATGATAATTTTTTTTTATGTATGTATGTATTCTTTGGTAAGTTACATGCAAAAGAAAAATAAACCTGCCATTCTTCTTAGTTCCACCCACCATGATCAATCTGTAGATATTGATAGTCAAGCAAAAAAGCCCAAAATTAAGAAACTTTACAACCAAATAAAAGGTGGTGTTGATAAAATAGACCAGATGATCGGTAACTACACGGTAAAGCGTCAAACTAGATGTTGGCCTCTTGCCGTTTGGTACAACATTATGGATGTAGCAGCTCTTAACGCGTTTCTCCTTTATACTAATCAAAATAAAAATATTGCTTTAGGAAAAATAAATAAAACACGATAATTTCTCAAAGATTTAGTAAATGAGTTAGTTTTACCATTTATGAAAAGAAGGGCTAGAAACCCTTAATTTAAAAACACAATCCGAAGACCTATGGGTAATTTGATCGAGTTTCTTCAAGAAAATGTAGGGATATATTTGGCTCATAGAAAGAAAAGGAGATGTTCCGAGTGTCCTTTACACATTGCAAGAATGAGTACACAAGTTTATCAAAAGTGTAAGTGTCCAATTTGCAAAGAATACAGTATTTTAATATGCAAGAATTGTATTGAGTAATTCCTTACCAGGTATTTATTATTTGTTTATGCTTATAATATTATAAATAAAGAAATATTAAATAAATATTAGACTACAATTAAAGAAAATATCTATTTTAGTACTTTATTTAAAAAGCGAGTCTGCGCGACTCATGTTATGCCAAAAATAATAAACTCATTAGAGGAGTTAGTTATGTCACAACTTTAAAATCTTCAAAAAAATTGATAATCATATTAATCTTTGACTACAATCTGACTAGAATCACTGGCCATCTTTCCGTTTTACTTAGTAAATTAACGTTACAAAATTATTTTACATAGCATACACCAAAAAAGCTAAAAATAAACTATTAACAAAAAAAAAATGATAAAATTATTATCCCTAGCAAAAAACATTATCATTATAAAATATTCACTCACACTGGTTTGTTGACCTGTGATGATAGGCGTAGGCCTGGAGATAAACAGATGGTCTTCAAGAAGTTGAAATATGATATTTTTACCTCTTCGGCAAAATGACGTGACTACAGGAGCTTGTGACTGACTACAGAGAGAGGGACTCATAATTATAGTGAATTTCTGTAGAACTGAACAACAAATAACTACGTCTGAATGCATATTGACATTCAAATGGAATATAGCCCCCGACATAATTTATTACTAAAAAGTTATTTTTAGCACAATGGTCTTTTAAACACTTATACGTACTCAAATTGATAAAAATTAATTACCTTAAGACATAGTTAAATAAAAATACAGACCAGTAATAGAAAAATTTTACATGCCACGCATATAAATCCCAAATTCGTATATTTGACAAATTTATTTAATTATAATTTTTGGGTTACCTGTTTTGCTAAATTGAAATCCAGCAAACATATTCCAGGAACGTGTTTAAGCATAGGTCTCGAAGTGATTAGTAGTAAGACTAATAATAATTTTCTGTTGCTCTCATTCCAGTACACCCAATTAGTATTATATAATGCCTCATTTAATCGGTTTGACTAAAAGTTATAAAGTTATAATATATATATATATATATATATATATATATATATATATATATATATATATATATATATATATATATATATATATTCGAAGTGATTATTTCGACCAAAAAATGATTTATAAATACGTTCGAATTATCGGGTAAAGTGGTCTGTAATGAAAATCTTTCTTTTTTCTGAGATACTCAATATTTCGCCATTTATTTAATAGCTTCCTTAGGAGTAAAAGAATTTAAAAGATTTCGCAAATAAAAACTGACATTGAAGTTTTTATTTCCGAAAATACTTCAATGTCATTTTTTATTTGCGAAATCTTTTAAATTCTTTTACTCCTAAGGAAGCTATTAAATAAATGGCGAAATATTGAGTATCTCAGAAAAAAGAAAGATTTTCATTACAGACCACTTTACCCGATAATTCGAACGTATTTATATATATATATATATATATATATATATATATATATATATATATACATATATATATATATATATATATATATATATATATATATATATATACATATATATATATATATATATATATATATATATATATATATATATATATATATATATACATATCTATATATAAAATAAAGTTTTATTTTGAGGTTGCAGTCATTAATAGGGCAGGAAAGTGAAACTCTTTGTTCTTATATCAAGCTTTAACAAAATTTATTTGCTTCTTCAGGATATGCTAAAATATGGTATTAGTAAATACAATGAAATTATAATTATATAACATTGTATAAAACTAGTATAAAAACTTACAACATGAGGCTAATCCATTAAATTTTTAAATTGACAAAACATTAAAACTTAACTTATTAAAATTATATATTTATGTAAGTACAATATTTTAATTTTATTTAATTTTGTATAAATTCATTATGACATTGATTATTATATTGATGTTTGATTTATGTCAAAAAGACACTCGTTTCTGATTATTATATGTTTTGTTGTTGATAACTAGGTAACGTACAAAGTGGCGCCAAATATGAATATTTAAATTTTTTGAAACTATAGTATTTATCGTCAGAAAATCTAATTTTAGAAAATTATAGTATTAATTTTCGTAAGACAGAATGTAATTATAGATATTGCTTAGTTTATCAATATCAGTTTTTTTATTAACGCATTGATATTTATTTATGCATACCATGCAATATGTCTGCCGTTTTACTGCTGATCTTTTACCGTCTGGTCTCTCAAAAAACACTCTCTTTAGCACTCTGCCTTCATTTGATCTTACCACATGACCTGCCCATCTTATGCGGTTTGCTTTTATATATCTGACGATTTTTTCAGTACCATACAAAGACACCAATTTAGCAATGCTGCCTCTTATCTACTCTTCCGACAATTCATCTCTTTAAGGGCCAAATATTATTCTGAGAACATTCCTTTTAAATAACAGCAGCTCATTTATTTTCCGCTAATGAAGTGTCCATGTTTCACTTCCATATGTAACAATTTGATGAATAATTACTATGTACAGTAGGGTAGAGCGCTGTTATATAGAGAAAAATTAATAAGAATTTTCACAAGGGGTGTAAAATCAAAGATCCTGTGAAAAGGATTCGAAAAAATCGTTGTCATTTTTTGATATATTCGCTCTGACATCTGCCCCAACGTGATCATATTTTGAAATTTAAAAAAAATTCATTTTTACATACGCGGGATGCGGTATCAATCCACTTCTAGGATATAAATCGAAAACTTCTCGCTATTTTTATCAGAATATCTACCCCGGTGCTATTGAAATAGATCTATTTTAAATTTTGGGCCAACTAACTTTCTAAAGGTGCAACAAATCAGGTATAACCTGTCACAGGAGTCGAGCCCCACTTTTTCACTTAATTTCAATCCTAGGTAGGTACTCATTATTCAGTAATGTTTTGTAAATCGGTGGATTTAGTATCGTTTTCTAAAGCATAAAGCGCAATCGTCAATGTTTACTATTGTGAAAAATTTTGAGTGAATTTGTTTACAGTTGTTATAATACGGTTACAAATATGGTACTACTCCGGAGTGAAGTATCTTGTCCAATAATTGGTTCTGACAGTGAGCTCCCTAAAAATGTTTTATCTACTTATGATGAAGCTCTTAATATTCGTATCTCAAAGCTATAAAAATAGTATAGCAACTGTGTGAGCACAACCAGTAAAATTATAACGGAAAGAGTAGAGGAGATGTGCTGCAAAGCTTCAATGTCAACCAAAGAATACACAAAATATTGGCTAGACTTATAGGTTACCACGATAAGTATAGAAAATTATAAAAACCTTATAAACACAGGAAGGACGAAAACATTTACAAAGAGAAGATGTTCAAGTATGGTAAGAATAGCAATTAATTGTTTAATATTGTTACTTGCGAATGTTTACTGTCTTAGAAACCACAAAATTCCAATACCAGAATAAAATTTCTTAATCGGACAACTGACTGACCTTAAAATGATGATTGGCAGTTTCAATAGTAAAGCCACCAAAAAACTGAGAAGAATTTACATAGATTACACCAAACAATGTGAAGAACAAAGAGTCTTGCAAATAAAGGTAAAATTTATTTTTATTACCAACTTCTAAATCATTTACAAGGTCTTTAAATCGCAATCGATTATTTTCGTTTCTTTACTCACAATGACTGATGTCACATTTTCGGTTGTTACCAGAACATTAAATTGTTATGGGGTTTTAGATTGTAAAGCTGCACCCATTTGTGCAATTTTTCAAGACATTGGTCTCATTACTGAAAACGATTTGGTTCGTTTTATGCGATTAAACTGTATCTACAAATATGTCAGTATATCAATAGTGGACATTGTGATCAAAATTCTACTAAAAAAAAAATCCTGGTAAGCTAGTACGCTCCAGACGATTGATAATGTCGGACCGGATATATATTTCAGGATCAAGATTGGGCCAATTTGAATTTTTGGTGCCAAATATTTATATGACACGATAAATATTTCGCTCGATTTGTCAGTTATATAGATAAATGCATTCTCTGGATATTTAGGCAATGTTCCACTAGAAATGCTAGCCGACAACGCACAGTACGTCAGAGAACTTGCACTCCGCAGAATATTGAAGACCACAGAGACATCAGACATCGGATCCGTATACAGGGTGGTCCTTAAGTAATTGTACAAACAGAAACCGTAGATTCTGCACTTTAAAATATTACGATTTAAGTCAACTTGCTTTAATAAAATGTTGATATTAAGAAAGATACAGGGTGTTAAAGTGGAAATTTAAAATTTTATTTTTCGCTATAACTTTTACTTTTCTAAATATTTTTAGACAAAAAATTTACAATCGGATGCATTTAAATAGGATAAATTATAATTTTACTCAAACTTTAATGTAACTGATAGAGGGCGCCACATATGTGTGGTATAAATTTGCGCGTAACTTTTTTGCTCTTTAAGTTAGCTCTATTTGTGTTAAAAAATATTAAAGATACATTATTTTTACAAAGAAAAGATATACTTATTAGCAACCTGAAAATTCAACCGTTTTCGAGATAAATGCATTTTATAAGTCAGCTGCACAATAATTCTTAATTTGATATTTGTGCGGTAAAGCACTGAATATCTGTAGAAAATCATAATTCATAGTTTATTCTTATGAAAACAACTCAAAGATTATAATGTTACATCAAAAAAGGCTTTATTATGGCTGCTAAATATCTTATTGGAGAAAAGATTTTTCATCTTTTTCTTTAGGTGTAGTGTCCGTATTTAGACGTTGGCCGTCATTATGTTTACAATATCCCTTTTCTACCGCTTCTTAAGTTTGTATAATGGCGTTGTATAACTTTTTCTTTATTGTACAATGCTAAAAACCCAAAATATGTGAGTAAGATGGTATACCTCCATATTCTAGAGAGAAGGCAGTGAGAACATACTTAAATACAACTTTTCTAAACGTTGAATTTGTCGTGGTAATTCCTTGGCAATGTGGTGAGATTTTGATATAATTATCTAATTCATAAAAAATCCCAAAAGAATACTTATTATTCGTTACATAGTAAACACACAGGCAATTTAGTTCAGCATAATATTAGTTCGTTAGTAAATCATAATAGTTCATTTGTTCGAGATGTAATTATAGTTACTCGTAAACTGTAATTTAATCATATAAATAAGTAATGTCATCGATAGGATATACTGTGTGGATATAAGTAATCAATGAACAAGATACATCACAGCTTAATACATTATTTAGCCTCTGCGACAACTAAGGTATAGTTCCACAATATACTTAAGATTTCGATATATAGCCAAAATAATATATTCATCCATTATACATTATAGCCACCACGTAGCCCCGAATTTAATCCGCTTGAGTTTGGTGTATGGGGTGCATTAAATCAACGTGTTTATAAGAATCCCATAAACATTCGCAACCAACTCTGGGAAGAAATAAATACTGCAGCAGTTTCTTTAGACCCAATGATACTATTTAATATGAGACGATCTTTTATGGAATATTATGACAAATAAATTAAAGAAAATGGTGGACACATCGAACACTTGCTTTGACAAAAAGTTATGTTATTTAGTTTAACTATTTCTTAATTTGGTTTGTAAACAAAATGTTTTGATTATGACTTTAATTTAACATAAAACGTAAAATGTTTGATGTAAAATCCCATTATTCTGGTATTTTGTCAAATCTTATTATTAATTATCCTGCTGATATATTTATTTTATTTAATATTTCGTTAACTATTAACTTAAGTTAAAGGTATTTTATACCAAAATTCAGAAGTATTACTGTTTTTGTCTATTTTTCTTTGGTTACCTGGAGTAATTGCCTTAAATCAGAATTATGCAGCTGATTTTTAAAATGCGATTATCTGGAAAACTGTTGAGTTCTGAAGTTATTAACAGGCATACCTTTTTTTTGTTAAAATAATATATCTTTAATATTTATTGTCGCAAATGCAGGTAACTTAAAGAGCAAAAATGTTAAGTGCAAATTTATGCTACATATGTGGCATATGTGGCGCCCGCTATTAGCTACATCAAAATGTACATTAGATTAAAATTTCTCATATTTAAAAGTACTCAGTTGTAAATTTTTATACATAAATGTTTACAAAAATGAAAGTTATAGCGAAAAATAAAATTTTAAATTTGCACTTTAACACCCTGTATCTTTCTTAATATCAAAATTTTATTAAAGCAATTTGGCTTAAATCGTTATATTTTAAAGTGTAGAATCTATTGTTTCTTTTTGTAAAATTACTTAAGGACCACCCTGTATATAGTACCTACTTTAAATATGGAAGCTAATGATTATATTCATATGATAGATTGAAAAACCAAAACAGAACCTCCGCTTATAAAAAATATTAGTAGTAAAATAATATCTCAGGCCATCCAAGAGCCAGAGATTGTGGCAAATAAATCCTAAGAAGTATTAAAAAAATTCCGTGTCACACAAAATCCACTAAAAGGTGTGTCAAATTAGTTACAAAAGCAAGTGTTGCCACCTGTGGACCACAGAAAAGAGACGGGTTCATTAGGAATAAGATCAAATCATGTCTTTTGGTGCCTGAGTTTGATACTAAGAAAAGTTCATATTGATTTTTTTTTAATCTTCAATTTGTAAGCATAATTTTTCATTTTTGTACTGACTATTTTTTTTCCTTTCTTCATATCATAGTCTCAATAGCTGAAATGAGTATATCAATGAATAAGAAACAGTATCGATGACTCATATTGAATTTTTTCTTGAAAAGTTGAAACACAATCATCAAAGTTTTAAAAGTACTGGAAAGTTGTCAAAATGAAAATAAAAAAAGTGTCTTAAAGGTTTTTCCGCATCAATTGCAAAGTAGCATCAATTCCGCACCTCGCGAAAATGAAATTCGAAAAAATAAATTTGAGCTCCACCTTAATGTAGTCTTAATTTAGATTGTCTTTTCAACAGCATAGATCATAATATTAATGATAGTAAGTGTAATGCTCTATACCCCGCAGCTATCCTTGCTGAAACCTCTACTTCTATGTGGTTGTCATCTGTAATTGTTTAACTGAAAAGATAATAAATCACGTACTTCATAATTCTATAATTTACTGTGTACAGGCATATGACAATCGAAACCGAGTTATCCATAGCGTAAAATAAAATAAACAGAAACGACTGTTCTTTTTCTCTTTCTTCTTTAGTTTATTGGCCTTCACCTACTTAAGTATTTGGCCAGCTCATCGTCGCGGAATAAAGGAAAGATTCCTTATTCACCTACAATTTGGAGTTAGTATGGGACAAACAAAACAGAGGTAAGAGCTTTTATCCCTCAGGGGCAACTGGTGACCATTAGACAATCCTCAAATATTGTTTAGGATAAGGATAGTGAAAAATAAAGTTGATTAGAAAATGTTTATCTAGAAATAAGATCTAATCTAAGAAATGCTTGGTTGCTGCATTACCTAGATTTGTCTTGCGAATAAATTTTTATACACCCGGTATAACACAGTCAATACAAATTAACTATTATACTGCTAATTAAAGAATCGTTAATAAATTACACTTATTGAATGTGTTGACAAATTTATTTGATGAGAAGTAATTGACCCTAATTTTTCTGTAAAATATACACGATTAATTTTGAATTTTCAATGATTCGTTCACCGATCAGAAAGGCATTTTTATATATACTTAGTAAAATTTAAATAATATTTATTAAATATTAAAACATGTGACTTTTATAAAAAAAGGTAGAATTATAATTAGAACTTAGTAAATAATAAAAAAATAAATGTCCTTTATACAAAATCGTATTACTATCTTTAAAAACAAAAAATAAATCAGTTTATGAAAGTTGATACAAATTTACGGAATTTTATTTTATTCAGAATTCTCGCTTGGAGCACTGGAGAAAAGAAACAAGAAAAACCACTTCCAAGGTTTTTATCACTCTATTTATCAAAAACCCACCCACACCAATCGTTACTTGCATGCCAACTCTCATCATCTCCCTTCACAATTATTACATTCATTCATTTATTCATTACTTCACATTAACTAATTCAGTTAATAATGCGCTTGTCTCCAGAATAAGCCCTCATCTAAAACGGTTACCGCGAAAATCACATCAATGGGAGCATGTACAGATATCAATCTTCCACTCAATCTCAACTCAAAGACTCAGACTCTTATCATATGAAAGCTTTTCTTCCTTACATCATAGGTGTCACTGACAAAGTCGACAAAATTCTAAAATCAAGAGATATAAAACAATATTTACCCCCAACAAAAACTTTCACCTCTTGTCCTATCAATCAAAGACAACATTCCAAATGAACAACACGAATAAGTAAAAGAAATAAAATAAGACTTAGTTACAATCAATTTAATTTTACTACCAAAACGACCGGTTTCGCCTTCTACAATTTGCAAAGCATCTTCAGGTTAAACGGTACAAAGTAAATTACACGCTAAAATTATAAAAAGCCCATATTAGGATGCTGTCTTATAAAGATAAAAATCAAAAAAGGTTATAGTAATTATGCCAATATTACCTGTCTGTGTTTATTAATATGCATAAAATTGATTTAGCAGACAAAGTGAAAACCCACAAATTGGTAAGAGATAATCTATTGAATTGTAATAAATTAGAAACAAACAAAATACTAATGTACATGCCGGTACAATAATTCTTGTATCCAAGCTCTACTCTCAGAAATATTCGCTCCAACCCCCGCGGCAAACTCCGTGCCAATTACCACGCTAACCCCCACGCCAACCTTCACCCAAACCAGTTCATCATTGGCGGTATAAATAAACCGTCCGCTTTCCCAATAACTGTCATCGAATGCGATAGTCTGTGGACTAGTACGCATTTCGATGCGCATCGCCAAACCAACCAGTTCATCATTGGCGGTATAAATAAACCGTCCGCTTTCCCAATAACTGTCATCGAATGCGATAGTCTGTGGACTAGTACGCATTTCGATGCGTATCGCCCCGCCTCGAATTTTCCCATTGACCTGGAAATCCCTATTTATCGCTCGAACAGCGCATATAAATATTGGCGATTTTCAGGTCAGCCAGGTCAGTCCCTCACGGGCTTTCCGACAGCTTAGTGCTCTCGGGGCTCTGCTTCCTGCATTTATTTTCCATACTCTGTGGCTGAGAATTGTTTCAACTTAACTTGGTGTTTTTATTTCGACAAAGAAATTGTCATGTAAGAAATATCTTGCCTTTTTCAAGGCAAGACACCGAAGATAAATACTTTCCAAGTCCTTAACCCGAAAATGGACTTAAGTAGAGTAGCTCTCGACAGTATATTCGAAGCCCTCTACAGAGCACCCGGGGATATCAGAAGGTGGTTAGACCCTTAATTGTTCCCCCGAGGTGACATAACAGTAATACATGGGTTGGTGATTAGAGTAGTAGTGTCTGGGGGCTTGGGATACTGAGACCTTGGAAGCTCTAAAGAAGATGTCAAAGAGGATGTCGAAATCTCGGCGCACTGATAATCGACACGGTTTAACTCGGAAGACTGTTGGCAAAGGGACTCCAGTCATCCCCAAACGATCTTAGCCATTCATAAATCTGCCTCAGCCATGTTAGGTCGTCCTTAGGTATCCATACGACCTCTACAAATCATCCATACGTCCTGTTTAGTCCGCCAGAAGAGACAGCAACTAGGAGTATCTGCTTATTTGCATTCCAACGCAGAGAAAAAACTTAAATTGGACGACCAATAGCACTAACGACGAACACAATAGTCCAATATTTGCAAAAAAAGATTACTATTTTTTTCTTTGTAAAGAAGTGGGAGAAAAGCTGTAAATACCCTATTCACACTTACGCCGATAGAACGTAGCTTATACAAAAAATTTAACGATTACCCGAGTTATGGAAAAGTACTACATTTCCAAAAGTTTTTTAGCTTTTATTTTAGCTGTTATAAGTAATACTTAATAAATACACAAAAACTAAAAAACTTAATTTTTGAAAAAAAAAAAAAAAAATCTGGCACTAGTAGGTTATTAAATTTTAAAAGAATATTGTGTATACTTACAGCTGTTACTAAATCGTCCCAGATGTAACAACTACTAAATAATGCACTCATACACACAAACGTTATTGGTACACCAATAAATGGACCTTCTTTGCCCCCCTAAAATATTGTTATTAGATATTAAAAATGTATTTTTTAATATTGTTAAATTAGTTAGCTAGAAATAAATACCGGAATTATATTAAGGACTATAATGAGTAATACGATGGAGAATAGTTATAATTATAAAGAAATATTTCACAAGTTGAAAAAATTTAACCATATTTATCACTAGGCTGAGTGAACGTGGTTAATTTGATCAAAACCAAACCGAATAAATCTGTTCTACAATAGCCTACAGTCTCTTTGTTCTTATTGTCAGTGTTTATTCGAGGTAGTTCAATAATAACAAATCTTGTTTTATAGTATTTTTAATACCATAATTTTAATTCAAAATACATTGATGTTTTGATTTTTATGGAAATATTTCTCAAAACACAAATTAATATTATACAAATTATTTCTAAAGTGAAAACATGTTAAATATTTCACGACCATATTAAGAAATCGTTACGGACCTATCGTTACCCACGCAAACCGGTTAAAAACTGGTTTTTGTTCTTTTTAATGACCAACATAGACCGATGAAGTTATAAATAAGACTTTTTTCGTCATAACTATATAGACGGGTTTGAGAATTGTAATGTGTAGTATGAGAGAGAACAAAAAGATTCTTATCTACGGATTCATCAATGTTTAAATGGAAATTGTTTAAATAAACAATCAAAACGTCAAACTTATTATTTTGCTTATAACTTAAAAACTTGTCTATTTAGAGATTTGACGTAAAGGGGCAACTTTTTCAGAAATAAAAGATAACTATCCAAAATACAATAGATGTTATTATTTTAACGTTGTACCCCAGTTTAAAAAAAGAACGACCAAGTCAACTAGAATCTGATATGTCATTTTTTTCCGAGTTCTCTATGTTGAAACTCTGTTGGATTTTTTGAAGAATGTGGCTGGCGCTTCACTTGGCTAGGCCCACTTCTTTTACTTTAGTCGAAACGAAAAGTACTCTTTGTTTGCAACATTTCTTGTTAACCATTATGTCAATACCCAAGTACCTGATACGGGAATCTATACCCGTGCTACCTAGGTACCCGGCATTGTTTCGGTAAACTTTGCTTGTACATTCCGAAAATAACAAACAATTGGGATTTTTCTGTTTGCTATCAGTGTTTATTTAACTGTGCTTACAAGTTGTTAATATTTTTGTGACTATATGCGTGTTTTATGTTGTAATTACTTGTAATAATGGCAAGAAGAGAAGTGAGTGCTAGCGAATTTAGAAGGTAAGTTATTACTGTTTATTTTTACAATGTTTTATACATAGATCATTCAATTTTAGAATGACGTATGAAAAGCAACAGAAGTACTTGCAACAATTTATAGACGATATAGATGAGGAAGTAGACAAAAATATCGAAAACCAGGAATCAGATGAGGACTATGTTTCGCAAAACAAACCAGATGAAGATGAAGCTTCTAACGTAGAGGACGTTTTTACTGATATCAATAATAAGATTGAAATCGATACCGACGGCGACTATAGTAGTGATGAAGATTTTGACGATTTTCAAGAAAGTTCTTCCCAAAGTGATGTTCTGGTTGCAAAAGATAAAACGATTTGGCAACGAAAACCGTTTACTGCAAGTCGAACACTAAAACGTAACCTTTTGCGTGAAAAAACGGGCCCAGTACGTTCTACTAAAACTCTTTCGATTAGAGATACATTCAAATGTGTTTTCAGTGACGTAATGTGTGACATAATTATACGCGAAACCAATCGAAAAGCTAATAGCGTTTGTGAAAAGTATAATGTTGAAAACCCTGACAAACCTCGAAATGTTTGGAAGTCACTCACAACAGAAGAATTTGATGCATACGTAGGTATTCTTATTACAGCAGGAGTACGGCATTTAAATTCAGAGCACTCGAAAGATTTATGGAAAACAGACTCTTATCTTTTGTACCGAGCAAGTATGGGCATAAATCGCTTTTGGAGCATCAGCAGATTCTTACGGTTTGACAATGACAAAACACGTGCAGAACGTTTGCAAAATGATAAAGCTGCAGCTATTACAGATATATTCCATCTTCTTAATGATAATTTACGTCGTAACTATGTACCGTCGGATTCTCTTACTGTGGATGAACAGTTATTTCCTTTTAGAGGTAGGACACTTTTCACGCAATATATGCCAGCAAAACCTGCCAAGTATGGCATCAACGTTTGGTGGGTTTGTGACGCCAATAATTTGTATCCACTTACTGGACAAATTTATACTGGAAAAAATTCGACTGGACGTGAAACTAATCAAGGTGAACGCGTAGTAAAAGATTTGTGTTACTGATACAAAAATTCTGGACGAAACATAACAATGGATAATTTTTTCACAATTCTTCCACTAGCCCGTCTCCTGTTGTCTTGGAATTTATCATTAGTTGGTACTTTGAAAAGAAACAAACCATATATTCTACAAGAAATGCTGCCAAAGCGTGAGCCTGAATCGTCATTATACGGATTCAGTGCAGATCGTGTTACTATTTGTACATATGTACCAAAAAAGAAAAAAAGCTTTATCTTGCTGTCAACAATGCATGACAACGATAATGTAAGTGGCCCAAAAAATAAACTTGAAATAATTCAGTTCTATAATACAACTAAAGGAGGCGTAGACAACATGGACAAAATGGTTTCTCATTATTCCACTAAACGCAGAAATGTGCGTTGGCCAGTAGCCTTCTTTTACAATATCCTAGACGTAGCTTGCCTAGCAACCTATATAATTTATACAGAGAATAATTCACAGAGTTCTACTGAAACCAGTAAGCGTAGAATTTTTCTACAAGACTTAGGGAAACAACTAGTGATGCCTGCAATTTCTGCTAGATCTAAAGTACCAAATGTATACCGAAATTTTTCATCAAGGTCAGGAATTGAGTGTATGTTAGGAAAACCTCTACCTACAGATTCAAGTAATACTGCAGAGTCATTACCACTTCGAGATTACACTGGGCGCCTCAAAATTGTTGGAAACTGCTACATTTGTATGTCTTTAGCGAAAAAGCGGCTAAGAAAGACACGAAAATCATATAATGTTTGTAATCGTCCACTATGTAACGAACACTCAGTAAATATAAGTAAGTGTGGACAATGTGTTTAAAATGTAACTTTTATTTACGTTTCCATATCACCTTTATTATAAAAAAAAACTAGACATAGCTTCATAATTTACTAAACATTAGTGTTACCCAGGTGCCACGGGTGTGGACGTAATGGTGTAAATACTTGACAGGTAATTTTAATATATTATATGCATTTTTTTCTTTGGTTTTTATTATAAATCTCTTTGTTCTAAATAATTTTAGGAATAATTAGAAGCTCGAATAAAAATATTTATACTATCGTCAATGATTCAGATAAAACAATTACCAAGGATACCCAGGTACCTGGGTATAGACATAAAGGTTAAACAATTTTCAATAATTTTGTTTGCCAAAAGTTTTGTTAAAAACGTTTCTTATAAAGTATAGGTTTCAGCTAAATATTGGTAATTTCAAACCATAATGTTGTTAATTAACGTTACAATGATTTTGGTAACAAAGGGCTAGCTTGGCTCCTAAAGGACGTAGAACCTATTTTTTTGCTGAAAGTTGTGTTTTTTAACTAGCTTTCCTAATATTTTTTGCCATTTAATTTGAATTAAATTCTACGAAGTTATTGTAAATGTTTATAAGCTTAAAAAGTTATATTTGTTATTAAATAATTTTGTGTACATAAATGCAATTTTTTAAAACTTTTTTCCATAGGTTATTAATGTTTTAAAAAAGAAAATAAGCTCTGAAATATTGAGATATATTTAGTCAAATTATCTGGACCTGTCATAGAAATTCTTATTCTCTCTCATTTTTCATTTTCAAAAAAATAATATAAAAAGGGAAAACAAAGTACCTATTACTGGATATATAAAAACTAAGTAGCTTTAAGAGGAGAATTGATCTCCGAAGAGTCGATCTGGATTCATTCTTCTATCGTAAAGCAAACAAAAAAATAATAATTACATAAAAACCATTACATACATAAAAATATTTTTGTAAAATACAATATGTTAAATAAGTAGCTAAAATGGAATGGGAAAATCAAATTCCAAATTCAGATAATTTTCAGAGTTATTCTCACACGTTAAAAGATGCAGCATATGAGAATCCACCTATAAGAAAGTCCGGTCTGGCACGACTCCTTCATCGTCGCTTAAAAACAGAACAAACAATCTTTCCTCAAACGAAATCAGGATAAACGCAACTAATAGCTCATATAATTGTACCTCAACGTCGTCATGTTTGTCAGACAACAAACTAGCACAACAAACAGAAGCCACTGAACAAACTCGTCAGCATGATGATGATAGAGGTTAGACGTTAATTCCAAATAAAAAGCGTCAGCGATCAGAAGATAGCCCTCCGCATAGAATTAAAAAGCAAACTACTATTCAGGATTATTGGTTGCAGAAACCTATGCCAACAACCAATAGATATAACCCTTTAGCTACTGATGATATACAAGAAGAAAATAAAAATGACAAATCCAAAAAACTTCCACCAATATTCATTCAGAATGTCGAATATATAAAACAAATATGCGAACTGCTTGATGAAAAAATACCAAATCTATATACCATTAAATGTCTTAGGGATAACCAAATTAAACTCCAAGTAGATTCACCTGAAAACTATTCGGATATTATTAAAAGTTTACCAGCAAAAAAACGCTGTTTCACAGATATCAGATAAAACAGGACCGTGGATTTCGAGTGGTTATCCGCAATATTTACCCCTCAACAGAAATTAATGATATTAAAAGGGTAATCGAAGAACTAGGACATTTAGTCAAAAATATCTCCAACATAAAACGAAAAGAGGATAAAAAGCAACTACCACTTTTCCACGTAGTATTGGTTGCTAATGCAAACAATAAAGTCATTTATATAGTAAATTAACTACTTAACTTAATAGTTGAAGTTGAACCACCCCATCCCAAAAGAGAAATTCCGCAATGCCACAGATGTCATTTCGGACACACTCACAAATATTGCAACAGAATGCCTCGATTCGTAAAATGTACAGCCAATCACTTGTCATCTGAATGTCCAAACCAAACACGACTTAAAGATGTGAAGTGTACAAATTGCCAACAGAATCATCCTGCCAACTACAGAGGCTGTTTGGTCTACAAAGGGCTCCAAAGAAAACAATTTCCAAAGTTAAGGGAGAAAATACAATCTCATTGCCCGCCAAGTTCCTCAAATACTCGTCGCCCATCTGTTACATATTATGCAAACGCTGTGGAGTGACCAAATCATACTACCGCATCTGTCTTAAATACTACACAGGAAAAACTGTATACAACAAAAACAGGTAACAGTCTAGAATTAATGGTCCAAAAACGTATGAAGAGAATGGATAAAATGTTCGACCTTCTCATAACGATGTTATCAAAACTTAATGTTCAACCCTAAAATTAAAATTGGATATTGGAACGCAAACGGCCTCACAAACCATAGTAAGGAGATTAAGGCATTTATAAAGTTAAATAATCTTGATACCATGATGGTCTCTGAAGCTCATATGATGAACAAGAGCCATTTTAGTATGCCAGATTTTTGCACCTATGTCACACCACACCCAATGGGAAAAGTTCATGGTGGAACTGCGTTAATCATTAGAAGTAACATAAAACATCACGAAATAAATAAAGTGTGTGAAATCAACATTTAGGCAACCTCTATATCTGTAGAACTTAGTAAAGGACACATAACGATGTTAGTTGCAACATTTTTCTAGTTATTTCAATGGGTTTGGCCATCGCTTTATTGCAGCAGGTGATTTTAATGCAAAACATACAAGATGGGGTTTAAAATTGATAACAACAGGCGGAAGAGAACTTTAAACGAAAATAACTTGACTACAATTTCTACTGGGCAACCAACCTACTGGCCTACAGATAAAAATAAAATACCAGATCTTATCGATTTTGGTATCACAAAGGAATACGTAACAACTTTTTAGCTATTAAACCTTCCTTTAACCTTTCGCCGGACCATTGTCCCATATTTATTGATGTAATGGAACATATATATAATACAAAAAAATACCCCATGTTTCCAAATCATAAAACAAATTGGAGTCTGTTCAGATTTATTATTCAAAATGCAATTAACTTAAATGTTCCTCTTGAAACAAATGAAAATATTGAAGAAAGCAGTTCATCACCTTACACCAATCATTCAACAGGCAGCTTGGAGAGCAACCCCAACTCTACACCAGAGTAATAACTGTGAACCATATCCACATCATATAAAAATCTTAATCAAAGAAAAGAGAAAACTAGGAAAACAGTGACAAACTTCCAGATCTTCTGAGAACAAAAATGAACTGAAGAGGGCTACTCGTTTGCTTAAAAGAGAACTACACAAATACAAGGATTAAGGCATAAATGAATTTCCTGAAAGTTTCACTGCGATGGATGACAAATTACTCTAATCAGATTAAGCATGATGGTCCCATGATTGGGCCAAGGCCGATGAAGATAAAGCACAAGCATTCGCTAATCATCTTAGCCAAGTTTTTTAACCTCACTCCAGAACTATCTGAAAGGAAGAAGAAGAATTTATTCACAAGAACTTAGATGCTTCCTACCAGATATCACCTCCTATAGAAAATATCAAAATTAAGGAAATTAAACTGGTTATGTACATATTATTTAACACTATACTTTCCTAGGCTATTTTCCGTTTCAATGGAAAATGGTACAAATTATTCTAATACCGAAACCAAATAATAAAGATCCACACGAACTATCATCCTATCGTCCAATCAGTTTGCTAAGATATTTGAGAAGATACTCCTTCAAAGAATGAATTCTATAATCGACAGATAAAGGTTATTACCTGATCATCAGTTTGGATTCAGGCAACAACATGGAACAATTGAGCAGGTACATAGAGTTGCCACGGTAGCAAGAGATGCAATTAAAAAGAAAGAATAGTGCACTGCAGCTTTTTTGGATGTCTCACAAGCATTTGATAAAGTATGGCATGAGGGGCTGCTATCTAAAATAAAAACTCACTTTTCTCATTCTCTGTATGCACTTCTGAGATCCTATCTTACCAATCGATTTTTTCAGGTCAGATAAAATGAAGCAGTTACAAACATATCTCCAATTCTATCAGGAGCACCTCAGGGGAGTATATTGGGACCAACTTTATACTTACTCTATACGGCAGATATTCCCACAAGAGTAAACAGCACAATTGCTACCTATGCAGATGATACTGTGATATTGGCTTCCAGCTCGGTTCCTGTTACAGCCTGTCAAAATTTACAACTTCATTTAAATGAACTAGAGAAATGGTTGAAACTGTGGCGAGTTAAAGTAAATAGCAGCAAATCAGCACATATAACATTTACTTTACGAAAAGAGAGTGTACCATCTGTGAGCATAAACAATACCATAATACCCAAAAAAAGTGATGTTAACTACTTGGGAGTACATTTTAATAGCCGACTAAATTGGGGAAAGTACATCTGGACAAAGCGACTGCAGCTAGGATTAATATACAGAAAAATGTATTGGTTCATGAACCAAAAATCCAAATTAAGTCTACAAAATAAATTATTACTGTATAAATGTATTCTAAAGCCAGTTTGGACCTACGGTACACAGATATGGGGTACAGCATCTAATTCTCACTTACTGAAACTTCAACGGTTCCAATCTAAAGTTTTGAGACATATTACCAATGCACCGTGGTATGTGCCCAATTATGTTATACATCGAGACCTTCAGATTCAAAATATTAAAGATACCATTGTCTCACTCCGTGGCACTTACAAAAATAGACTACTGAACCATCCAAATACGCTTGCCCAAGACCTACTTAAGCGACCGAGGAGAGGAAGACTAAAACGCCGTGATCCCTTAGACCTTTCTATACCTTTAAATACATAAACCTATACTCTATCTTCTATCTATACGTGTCTGTATTTTAACTATTGCTATTTTTTTTAATATGTTAGTAAATGTCTTTGTATAGTGTTATTTATATTTCAAATATTTGTACATATTAGAAATTTATCTTAAAGGATTTTTGTCACTGGACGGATCTCCTCTGTGTTAATTACATGATAAACTTATTGATTATTGTTTTTATTGTAGAAACAGATTACAATAAATAAAGGATGTAAAAAAATTTTTTTTCAAAAATCTTATAAAAATATAAAATTAAACCTTGCTAATCTTTTGCATACAATTTAAACACAATAAGACCCTTAAGTTAAGGTACATTAAAAAATAATGGATAATAAAAAGTTATTAGCAATATTTAAAAACAGCGGTTTTGATGTTTATTTTGCAATAACTTTTTAATTTATCATCCGATTTTGATTTAGCGTATCTTATTTTCTGTATATTTTTTTTTCTAAGTTGATGAATCCCTAGATGAAAGTCTTTCTGTAATATCTAATACTACACATTTCAACTGTCAAACCCATCTATGTATACAGTTGTGTCGAGTAAAAAATTTAAGTTAATTGGCTTAATAGCCAATAATGACAGTAAAACAGTTGTTAGTAACTTGAATATTAATAATTATTAAAAAAATATATAGCTAATATGACTGTCACCCTCTTACTTAGTTTATTCTCAATATTGACATCAAATCTAAATATTTTATAAATATATTATTTTTAATTATATATCATTTGACCTCGATATATAATATGTATTATTAACTTACTAATGTTAGTATTTTTAGAGCTCACTTTTATTATTGATTATTAAATCGTACTTTTACTAAAACTAAACAAAGGACCTTTCTCGGTTCTTTTTAATTTTGAATTTTTAAATTTTTTTAGTTTTTACTAATTTTTTTATAATTTTTTACAATTTTTTTAGTTGTATTTAAAAGTCTATAGAATTTGTTTTCATTCTATTTAGTTTTGTTTTTTCGATTTCATTTAATTTTATTAAATTTTGTTTAATTTAAAAATATAATTAAAATAATAAATATAAAGTTGTTATATGTATTTATATTGTGTAGATTACGGTATACCGCAAGTTTGCTACATCCGTCTCGATTTTTCGAGTCACGCTAAATAGGATTTCGGGTCCGTGCAAAACATAGTAACCAGCGACAAGAAGTATTTACTTTAAAAATGAACACGCTTGATTTCTCGAGCATGACGGCGCATCGAAGTTCTCAAAATAGAGCAGCTGTTAAAGACCTGTTATCGATGAATATTTTATGCTATTTTTTTTAATTGGTACACTTTAAAATAATGTATTATTACTTACTACAAATAGTGAATTAAGAGCTAATAATGTAAAATGGTCGAATTTGTAATGTACATCAGTATACCTTTCGTTGTTCTAGAAATGAAAAAAACAAAATTGACAAATAAATTGACAATCTTCCATATAAGATTAATTGTTATTACTGGTTGTATATTGCTTAAGAATGAGTTCTAACATTGATTACTTAAATATCGCGGCAAAAATCGGAAGGCGCTTATAAAAAAGAATACGAAAAGTTCATTAAATGGATAAAACAGCAAAAGGTAACAGACAGAGATGAACGAGTTGTACCTGCTTAAAAAAATGTCGCAACAGTACACACAATCGACTATGTGGGCTATCCATTAGAAACTGCAAAGTATGTTGATAAACGAAGAGGTCGAATTAAAGTCATTTATGAAAGTGCATGCATTCATGAAGGCAATTAGCAAGAATAACGTGGCCAAAAAGCGTACGTAGATATGAAAAATGATTTGCGGAAGTTTTTCACAGATGCTCCGGACATTATGTATTTATTTTGGAAGGTGGTAGCCATTTGTGGTATCTTTGGCTCTTACAGAAGATGTGATTTGTGCGATTTTCGCTTATGTGGCATCCAGAAAGAAGAAAGCGTATGGCTTATTACTACCCGACCATCTAAGACTATAATGTCTCGACTTTTTACAGTTGCTGATAGCTATGCAATTAATTTTGTGCGTTTGGTGAAGAAGTATTTATTAATGCGCCCCAAAAATGTAAGGGAAGTGCATTAATCAAGTAGTTGGTATAAATACGTTTAGATCATGTCCATTACAAATTGCACCTCATCTAAAATTAACTTATCCTAATAAATACACGGTATATGCGTTACGACGTACGTCTGTTACAATTATAGTGAACAGTGGCATGACAATAGATTAAATCCAACGATAAGTAGGATGGAAATCGGCAGATGTGGCAACTGGTTACCATGAAGAGAGTAGTACTAATAAAAAGATTTTTTAAACATTATTGGAAGTGCCAATAATAAAAATACAACCCCATTGACTTCCAAGAATGTCATTGTTAAATTTTTTCACATGCGAAAAATCATGTCATTTTTTCGCTGTATTACTAGCTACCATTCTACCACAATTTTACAATAATTATTTCCCGTTCTCCAACCCTTCCTACTCACATTTTAACCCCACTCCATTAGAACTATAGACAGTTGTAAGATAGCAAAGAAGAAAGACACTCTCTTCCCTGTTGTCTCTCGATGATAACGGACACTCTCTCTTGACTGCTGACTGTTGCTAGAAACAGTCGTCCTCTCTTTCGTCTGCTGAGTCCTACTAGGCAGACGTGTAATCTCTCTATCGCTACCTATCGCTTGGTACAGACTTACCACGCTTTTTCTCCACTCTAATTATCTCTCTCGCTTATAGTTACGCGAAAAATACCGCAAGTACTATTTTAAATCGTGTACAGACGCAAATGTGCTATATCTCGTGATCTCAGTGTTAGTACCGCGAAACACGTGTTCAGAAACCGGTAACCGGACAGTTTCCCCGTATGAAGAACAACCGCCACTGAAAGCCTCTAAATACCGCGAGTGTGTGCATGTGCAGCAGAAGAATTGGTAAGACTTTGTATAAACATAATTTGCTATAATCTGTATAACCTTTTACCACATATCCTAATTTATTTGAACCAGCCCTATGTAATACAGTCCTCATCAACTGAAATTATATTCATAATTTCACATACGTACACCCTTTTTGTACAGTCCATACTATTAATTTAAAAAGTATTTCGAATAAATATTCAAAATACTTTTCAAATATAAATTCAAAATACTTTAATTTTAAATTTCGAATAAAAAAATCAAAGTATAAATATTTCAAATAATACATACAACACTTTTCACATTTATTTAAAAGATTAAGATTTTCAAATATTTGAATAAAGCTTTTAAAACATTTGTTAGCAATATTTAATTCATATTTTAGTTATTCTACCTTACAAGGTATATATTCCTGTCGGGTAAGATCAATATTTAAAACTTTAGATCTTCCCATGTTAACTTTAACACACGCGCGGTTTTTAAAGTTTAATTTAGATACGCTGAGGCGTACTTTACATTAGCAAAATGGAGTACTAATAAAAAAACTTAAGTAACCTTTAATGTACCTTCCAATACAGAAGTAATTTCGTGATTTATTGTTTTATTATCCAAAGATTTTTAATCGTCCAATGTAAGTATAATTTTTAAAAAACTAATAACAAAGTTAGTCATAGGTCGAGTAATATCTTGGTTCTCCCCTTTGTGAGAAGCGGAACGGAGTGGATTAGCAGGTAGAGGTTGAGATGGTCCAAATATGGCAAATTTATGAGAACATACAAAGTGGCTGAACAGAGTTAGAAGATACAGCAGGAGAAGAACTGGTTTTTCTGTTTTTGTTAGGAACTCAGTAATTTTTCGAGCTTTGGCAAAAAGTTGGATTAAAATGAGTAGCTGCATTAGAAGTTGATTGCGCAGATATTAGGGATATTTTATTTTGTGTAATAATAGGAAAATTTTTATCGTAGTTAGATAAAACTAAAAACTTATTTTGGCCTAGAGCTTCTACGAGTTTTCATTAATTTCCTTGGCCTCTATAAAAAAAAATATTTTTGATCACACCTAAAATTTTCAAATTTCTGTTATTTTGGTTTTCTTAAACACTTAAACACTAAGACAATTTTTTTAAACCGAAACATATTCATTACTCTTGCAATAAATGCAACTAATGTCTGAATTTTCGCATGTGGTTATATTTATTAGCTCCATAACGAATACATAAAAGTTGGGAGCTTATACACTTTTTAAAATGTGGCTATATCCAAATCAGCAAAAGCTGATCCGCATCTAACTTCTGAACTTTTGCTCCCCATAATCCGAGAGGTGTGGAAAACAAACCACATTCCAGCGGGCTGGAAAAAAGGTAACATTATCAAGCTTCCAAAAAAAGGCAACCTCACACTGTGCAAAAATTGGAGAGGAATAACCTTACTTACTGTCATAAATAAAATTTTCACGACCATCATACTGAAGAAAATAACAAACAAGGTTGAGTTTCGAGCTAATCAAGCAGGCTTTAGACCAGAATCCTTCTGCATAGACCACATTAATACCGTGAGGGTAATAATGGAACAATCGGTTGAGTGGAACACACCCCTATACTTATGATTTTTGTTGATTTTGAATGTGCCTTTGATAGCTTGTCTCACGCTACTGTATGGAAAATTTTAGAGCTAAGGAACATCCACAAAAAATAATTTCTATTATAAAGTCATTATATATTGATGCGAAATGCAGCGTGATACACTATGGGATCAACAGTGACGAATTCGACGTACTAACTGGAGTTAGACAGGGATGCGTGCTTTCTCCGTTTCTTTTTAACATAGCTATAGACTATGTTCTCTCCAAACTAGACTCCGACACAAGAGGGATACAATGGACGTTAACCACACGCCTAGTGATCTAGAATACGCGGACGATATTCGCCTATTAGGTCAAAGGTTCCAAGATCTGGATTACCAATTGAAAACACTTTCCACTGAAGCCAATAAAATGGGTTTGAAAATCAATATTAGTAAAACCAAGTCCATGAGAATAAATGCAAGGAACAACACGCTATTTACTATCGACAATATGCAGATTGAAAATGTGGAAAACTTTACGTATCTTGGAAGTGTCATACGAGAAAACGGAGGTACAGAAGACGATATTCGTATGAGGATACGAAAAGCCCAACAAGCTTTCAGCACGCTCAACCCTGTTTGGAGATCTGGCGAGTATACTACAAGGACAAAGATCCAAATATTCCGATCAAATGTCATGTCTGTTCTAGTCTACGGATGTGAAAACTGGAAAGTGACAAACACCGTCACAGACAAACTGCAGGTCTCTGTTAACAAATGTTTACGAAGAATTGTTCGTATATTCTGGCTTAACACCATCAGAAACGAAGATCTGCTACACCTGACCGAACAAAAGAGGGTACAAAATGAAATTAAGTCCAGAAAGTGGGGTTGGATCGGTCACACACTCCGAAAAAATAGTTCCAGTATCGCAAAGACTGCCCTAGAGTGGAATCGCCAAGGGAAAAGAAAAAGAGATCGCCCAGTACAAACTTGGAGAAGATCCACACCTATAACACTGAGTAACTCTACCTACAAACAAACAGTTTGTTTTGCAACATACTTAATTGTTTCATTTTTTTTACCAATCTATGCATTCGTTTAATACCTATTTAAAATACGTGATGGAGATTTAATATTTTCCTGTAAATATACAGTATTAAATTGAGTATCAATTTATTCCGAATTAATCCTTTGCTCTATAATAAATGTCCGGGAATAAAGGCTTTTAAATTTTTTTCCTTTGATTAACTTTTGGTTATAAAGACTATTTGCATCATGCATAGAAGCTACTGCCACTTTACTTCTGTTCGTACCAATTCCCTTTGCTTAAACGATATCAGAAATTCCTAGTTTCTTGTACAAAATATGACATATTGTAATTATATATAAAGGACTAAGTGGTGTTATTTATCCTCTGTATATAAAGAAAAGTATTTTTAAGATTATACTTATTTAAATTTATGTTAAATCCTCTATTGGGTACCACGTTTTCTCCAGGCTCCAGTATTTCAGATGATCTAACAATATTGTTAGAGGCACGAGTCCATGTCATCCGCCGGAGAGGAAAGTAACAAATGTGTATGCACTCTTCGAGTTTGTTAAGCAATAACTATTGCTTTATATTAACGAATTAAACTTGTAAAGTGCGGAGTGATTAAAAATGTGTATCCACAATTTGACAGTTATTTGTCGATAATCGCTTTAATTATGTTGATACCGCAAATTATTCTGCATGTATCATATCAAAAGGAAATGAATTAATTCATCAAGCCCAGAACAGAGAGAAATTTGCCATATTGATCGCCAACCTCAACAGAGAAGGCACTTAGGAGGGAGGTATCAGGTTTGTGTAATAAAATTTAAAGTAGGTATTCGAATTCTATACCTTCACTGTATTCCCGCTAATCACCTCATGGTAGATGCGGTAAATTTTACAGTAAAAAAAATACAGAACAATCAATCCCTATCATAAAAATGAGTCAAATTCCAGAAAAAGGTTTTAGAATATGTATTTCGTTTTACCATACTTACCATAATAAACACTAGTATTCCCGATACAAAGCACAGAAAACCAGAACAAAGAAAACCATAGACCATTACACATTTTATTTTATGTATTAAAGCAAGGTATCTGAAACAGTTTGGAAATAACCTTAAAGATTTTGACTTAAATAACAAATGTAATTAATTTACTCTTAGATATAAATATAGTATTTTTCATATAAAAATGCGTGCACGTCACAAAATATATAAAGTGACGTCACTTATATTTAAAATTTCCAGAACGTCAACCTTAGAGTTCAAATTTTCCTAACACAGCTAATAATACGAAACCCATAAGGAACTACTCGATGTTTCATAGGCGCCAACATGGTATAATAATCAGAAAAATTTATTCATCATTATATTGGGAATTTTAGAAATATATTGATTAAATAACCAAAAACATTTGTTATTATTAATAATATAAATTTTATGAAATAACTCTTTAAGTCTAATATTCCACAAAATAATAATTTTAAATAATAAATATATTAGACAATTGTACGCAACTCAAAAAGGGAATACTTCAAATTTTTTGACAGTTCAGCGTGTGGTAAAATTGTTTAAAGTTGCCGCTTTTTTAGAGTAAGAATTTTGTTTATTTTTTGATTTCTTACACAATTTGACCATAATATATTAGATATTAATAAATTGTATTTATAAATACATATTAAATTTAGATTAATAGCTTTAAAAACTAATTATTGTGGTGTATTGTGATTATACTATGTCAAAACAACTAAATAGTATGTAGAAAGCTGATAAGCTTTCATACAAGATAGATTATTTTGAACAAGAAATAATGTCGGGACGTTTTTACTATTAATGCTCTGAAAGAGGTAAGTTTAAAATTTAGAATATGTAATTTTGTATTAAAATGTTTTCTTATGTATTTTAATGTGTTGCAGAATCTTAAAACTAAGTGTATTTACTGTTAGTATAGTAGTTTGACAAATAGTTGACATTTTAAAAATTCCTCATTTATTAACTATTCTGATGTTTTGGCAAATAATATATATATATATATATATATATATATATATATATATATATATATATATATATATATATATATATATATATATATATATATATATATATATATATTCCACTTATGGAATAAAATTTATCGTGTCCTTATTTTAGAAAATAATAAAAAACGTTGAGATACCTTAACTTTTAAATTTAAATGTGTGCTTTTTAAACATACATTTTAATGTACAGGGTGATCCACGCAAGTCTGGCATAGTTCATAATCTATATTTTAAATAAAATACCCTGTATATTTTTATGTTTTTAAAAGCTCCTTAACAACCCGATCTCAACGAACTATATCATGTAGGGTCTATTATGAATAATACAAGGTGAAATTTTAAAATTAAGTATAATTTTCAAGACAATCATTATTCATAGAATACCCTAGGTAATTGATTGGATTACATTAAAATAAATGCTCAAAATGTTCTCCACCTTGTTGTTGGCAATAACACAGTCTCCTATAAAATTCGTCCCGCACTTTGTTTAAAGTTTGACGTAAAATATTCCGTATTTCTGTTTTTATCCTTTCTTTGAAGTCTTCGATGCTAGTTGGTTGTGTTGCATATACTTTGTTCTTGAGATAACCCCACAGAAAAAAATCCAAAGGCGTAAGATCTGGCGACCTAGCTGGCCACTCAATAGTACCCCTTCGTCAAATCCATTTATTGAAGAAAATTTCATTCAAGTAATTTCTTACCATTAAAGCATAATGGGGTGTTGCACCGTCCTGCTGGAACCAGACAGTTTAATGCGGTGGGGTCAGATCTATTGGATTGGGATATAAGTTAGCCAACTGAGGAAGAATATCGTCTCTTAGCATGCTTAAATATTTTTCCGCTATCAAATTAACATCTACAAATATAGGACCAATAATATGATCTCCTATAATACCTGCCCAAACATTCAACTTTTGGGGAGTGTGTGTCTCACGCCGAGAGGATTCTCCGCTAACCAATATCGACAGTTTTGTGGATTTACGTCTCCGTTCAATGTAAATGTTGATTCATCAGAAAAAAGAATTGTGCCAAGAGCTATTTCATTTGTGTTAATTTTATTTATCATTTTTTCGCAGAAATCTGGACCCTCTTCTGTTAGATCCTGCACAAAGTTTGACATGTCCAAGTTCTCTGAATTGCCATAAATTTTAGACACAGTACCTTGTGCAATATTAGACAACTGAGCATACCTCTGATTAAAAAGTTTGCTACTTCTACAATTCTCCCTGTAACCGATCATCATTAAAATGTCAATTCGGTGGGTCTCAGTTAAATATTCAATTTTTATTTCTGCAAGAAATTAGCTTTTAATTAGGAATTTATTATTTTCAAAATGTAAAATGTCAACAAACCAACAACTGATTGATAACAATACGCATTATTTACCGATTTAGTTTAATTAGCAGACTATCTAGACAGTTTTTACCTATTCATGACAAAAACTGTTAACCCTGTTACTAAACAGAAATTTTCCCCAATATACTGACACTTATAGTAGAAGTGTATTGTCTGTATTTAGCTAATTAAAAATAATACCATAACACGTGATAAATTATTAATTTCAAAATTCCACCTTATATTATAGACGCTACATGATATAGTATGTGGAAATCAGGTTGTTAAGAATCTTTTAAAAACATAAAAATAAACAGGGTGTTTCATTAAAAATAAGGATTATGGACTATGCCAGACTTGCGTGGATCACCCTGTACATTTAAATTTATGTTTAAAAAGCGTACATTTAAATTTAAAAGTTAACGTGTCCCAGAGTTTTTTATTATTTTCTATAATAAGGACACAAACAATTTTATTTCATAAGTGGATTCCACACTGTACATATATATGTTAATATTGAAATGATATTAACATAGGAGAAAAAAAGATGGTGTTTAAAGAAAATATTTTATAAGTTACACACTAGATAATGTTATACATAAAAAGTATTTGGTTATTTTAATAAGTTATATACTATAAAAATTATTTATATGAGGGTATTCTTAAGAAATTAGCATATAATAAGTGTAAAAAGTTTTTTTTTTAATAATTATAATATTGTAAATATATTTAAGTGAGCCACGCGCATAGGCAACCAAATATACTCTGAAAATGACATTTAAGTGATGGTTGCGAATATAAAGTGGGGTTATTTGTTAATTTAAAATGTTTAGTTTACATATAATTACGGATTTGAAATAGTGTAATTTAATAATTTAGGTTGTTTAAATTACATATAACTTTATATTCAGATCTGAAAAGCCTAAATGTCAATAAACTTCTCGATAGAATAGTAAAGAATTCTCTAGAATACAGAATTTAACCTTTGTTTACGGTAGAACCTTCGCGAATATGGTTATGTCTGTGGATCAAAAATATACTTTTTCGAGAACATTCATATATAGAACAATTCGAATATGATTTCTTGCCAGATGGTTCTGGAACATTGAAAAGGTATAAATACTCGGTGATTTGGATTCAAAATGTCCAGGTTAGTCAGTGAGTAAGCGGTCAGACAGTTAGTATGAAGTCAGTATAAAGCAGTCAGTCAGTCAGTAAGGGGGTCAGGACAGTTACTATGAAGTCAGTATAAGGTCAGACAGTTAGTTATAGAAAAGACAGACACAGTTAGTTACAGTTAGTGAAGTCAGTTGTTCAGTAAGTTCAAGATTAGTCAGTCAGAATTAGGAAGAAAGTATAAAGTATGCAATAATCAGTGATTTCGTATTAAAATTTGATAGTATTGGAAAGTATAATAAAGAGAATATTATTGAAGATTAAAAATTAGGTTATGTATAAATGGTGATTGGATAATGGAAGAAAATATTAATTCAAAATTAAAATTATATATTATATTTGGTAAGTGGATATTGGTATATTAAAAAGAAGAATAAATATAAATGCTATTAAGAAGAAAAATATTTTAAATTGTTGGAAGCTGATTATTGGAAAAAGGAATTTCACAAAAACAAGGATAACCGAGGCTAAGAACGAAGACATTGAGTGGTATTTAAAATCTATATAGTGGAGGACAGTTCATTTAGGCATTCAGTGATAGAAAGGTACAAAATTTTGTTAATATAATTTAGTTAGTGTCATAACAGTCATAACAGTAGTGTTTAAAATTTACATCGTCCATATAATTTAATTAGTTTCATGAGAATTTCAATTTAAAGATAGTTTATTTTAAATTTACATTGGCTATGTTAAATAGATATGTGTGTTTCATAATAGATATAATAAAGATAATTTCAAAAAGTGCTTACAAACTAATTCTTTGAGAACCGCGATAAAAACCCTATATATATATATATATATATATATATATATATATATATATATATATATATATATATATATATATATATATATATATAGATATATATATATATATATATATATATGTATTATTAAAAAACACTCATTGCTCATTAAAACATCATTCACAAATAATACATCATCACAATATATATATATATATATATATATATATATATATATATATATATATATATTTATTTATTTAAAAAATACTATAGTTACATATTCGTTGAGTGTACTCCATGTTTAACTATTAAATAGCTCTTTACAGGATGTTTAAAACCTTGTCAGTGGTAGGTATTTCTTTACGTAAATAAAAATACTGAACTTTAACCCTACACTGCTCAATGTATCATATATGAGACATACCAAGAATTTACATGTATAACACAGTGAAATAATATTAAGTTCAAATAGCACTATGTAACATATTCAATATATACCACTCTATTATATATACACATTTTGTAACCTGGCAATGTCGTCTAATATTTTATAAATCGCGCGAATTAGTCAGTTATCACTTAAACGTCGTGTTGACGATAACGCTGAGTTTAAAATTTTTTTATAGGTGGTTATTAATGAAAATTGAATGTGCAAAATTGCGTTTTCTGCTTATTACACATCCACAAGTCATCCAGTATTAGTTTTATTTAGCATCTACTATTATTTTTAAAGGTATGGTAAAAAATTTGTTTGTATCATTTATGATACATAATGTAATTTGGGTATCATTTTAGAGGTCTAACTGGTATATGAAGAGGCCTTTATTAGATAAAGAATTGCAAGTTATAGTCGACAATTGGGAGGATAGTGAAGATGATTGTGATGTAAGTGATATTAAAGACTTGAATAATGATGCAGATTTAGAAAATATAGACGTATCTAATATTCTAGTGGTATTTGAAGATGATCTGAGTGGGGCAGAAATGGAAGATACAGCAGAAAATTAGCGAGGACGACCATCTACAAGTTCTATTGAACAGGATATACAATTGAAGAAAAAGAAAGGGCCAACAAGCTATATTCCTCCAAAAGATATTCGAACAGATGCTGTAGGATATTGGCCAATCTACACTAGCAATCGAACCCGATGCAAAAAGCCAAATTGTAAAAAATTAACCTATGTTAAATGTGACAAATGTGGTTTGCACTTATGTTTTAATAAGGATTTAAACTGTTTCTTTGAATTTCATCAATAAAAATATTATATTATAAAGGTACTTGAGTATTTTATTTCATATATATAATTTTGCCCAAATGCACTTTGTATCATATTTGATACATTACCGAAAATGTCCTGAAATTAAAAAAAAAATAACTTTAAATTTTTTTAAGTATTTTTTTCGGGCTTCTTTATAAAATAGCTATACATATAATTTTTTCCAACCTAAAATTAAAAATTGAGCATTGTAGGGTTAAGACGCTCGTTAAGAATAAACTTAAAATTGCACCTTTTATTCCAACCAAGTATTGAACATCTTTTTCGATGTATATTAGAAAAGGAACTAAATAAGAAAAAAATATAGATATAAAACCAAAATGCTACAACCCCAAAATGATAATAAAAAAAATGCTTATGAAGTATTAGGAACAGAGAACAACGACAAAAAACATCACGAATCACCATGGATGACAGAAAACGTAAAAGAAATGATACAAGAAAAAAAAAACAAAATATGTAAGAAATGACTAACAAATAAAACATCTAGCAATAAAGTAACATATCAAAGGAAAAAGGGAGAAGTACACAATCAAATAAAAAAGCAAAAAACAATTTCTGGGAACAGAAATGTGTACAAGTTGAAAATTTAATTGGTGGTTCTCAGACTACGGAAGCATGGAGAACCATTAGTAATCTAAAGAAAAAACCCATAACTCCTTAAGCAACTTAATTTATATAGAAAAGTGGGAAAATCACTAGGAAAATTTACTCCAAGAGTTCAGATTGGAATATATGGGAGAGGGATACAGTATGGAGAGACAAACAAATAGTAACATTATTACTGCTATCAACGAGGTTCGTACTGCGTTAATTTAAATGAAAAACGGGTGATCTCTAGGACCTAGCAATATATCTGTAGAGTTACTTAAAGCAGGAGGTCCACTAATAATAGAACGAATAACTTTTCTATTAAATAAATGCTGCCAATAAAGTAAAGTACCATATGAATGGAAAACCACTCAACAAGTGTCCATCTTTAAAAATGGTCATCGAAAAGATCCTTACTGCTACAGAAAATTACGTATCCTACCTACTTTCAGGAGATTCACTGGCAAGTTAATAAATGGAAAAATACAAGATGATGTAGGACATCTAATTAGCGAAGACCAAAGTGGATTTACGCCAGGTAGATCTTGCACTGATAACTTGTTTATACTCCAACATTTAATAGAAAAAAGAATAGCTAGGTACCGAAATATATCTAGCCTTCATAGATCTAGAAAAGGCGTATGATACAGTTCCAAGACTTAAATTGTGGCAAGCTTTACAACAACTCGGCATTTATCCATACCTTTTAGGAATAATCACAGAAGTATATAGGGATAACACTCCTTACCTAAAAATCGGAAATAGACTATCAGAGCCAATAAAAGTATGAAAAGTATGTATATATATATAACTAAAATATAAAAAACTACTGCCAGGGAATATGAATCCCCATAGGAAATGACGTACTGTTCTCTATGAACTTTGCGGATGACCAAGTCGTCCTAGCTCAATATTCTTATGATCTAGAATTTATGATAAAGAGTCTATACAGAGAATATGTAAACTGGGGGTTACAAGTCAGCACGAAGAAAATAGGAATATTTAGTTATCAATTCAGGTGCAAGGTTTGAAGTGTTGATAGACGAGGACGTGGAAATCAAACAATTGGAAAAATTTAAATATTTTGGTGTACTTATTGATATGAACGGCTTGGGAGAAACCAAAATTAAACACCGAATTAATCAGGGACGTAAAATTGTAGGATGACTGAACTCCTTATGGTGGGATCGCAATATTTCCAAAAGAAATAGAAAAAGAATAGGGCAAACCATGGTTGAATCAGTTCTTTGTTATGGCTCTGAAGTATGGACAATTAATACAGACCTGAAGAGAAGATTGTTGGCAGTTGAAATGGCTTATTTGAAAAAAGTGCTAGAACATCAAAGCTGGAACGGAAGACCAACGAATCTATAAGAAATAACATGAATGCTACAGAAACAGTCATTAACAGAACAGAAAGAATAGGTTAAAAATGGTTTAGACACCTATTTAGAATGCCTGACGAACGTTGGCTCCAAAAACTTCACAGATGGAAGCCCCCTGGAAGAAGAAATAGAGGTAGACTTCGAAGCCTATAGAATAAAGAAATTAGAAGAGCGATGGAATCAAAAGGTTTGAAAGAGGAGCATGCCTTGGATCGGGAGGATTGGCGGAGGAGAACGGGATACGGCGATAGCTTTCTCCAAAATGTATTGTATTTACAAGTTGGATCCTGTAATATATATATATATATATATATATATATATATATATATATATATATTTATATATATATATATATATATATATATATATATATATATATATAATATAAACATATATATAATATAAACATATATATATATATATATATATATATATATTTTTTTTTTTAGTGGATTTTCTTGGGCTTAGGTTCATAAAAAAATTTGATTTGGTACTAAGGCATTTTCATATATTTATTCGACGTTTCGGCAGGAAATCCATGCCTTTTTCAAGAAGTAATATTTTTTTAGTCAATATTACTTCTTGAAAAAGGCATGGATTTCCTGCCGAAACGTCGAATAAATATATGAAAATGCCTTAGTACCAAATCAAATTTTTTTATGAACCTAAGCCCAAGAAAATCCACTAAAAAAATATATATTAAGGTTCAAGAACTAAACTCAAACTATATATATATATATATATATATATATATATATATATATATATATATATATATATATATATATATATATATATATATATATATATATATATATATTATATATATATATATATATATAATATATAATTCGAAAAAAATGAGTGCACTTAAAATATTGAGCCCAAAATTTTGCGCCTACGCTCTTGGAGTATTTTTATTAATTAGTTATAAACTAAGCCTCGAAGACAATTAGATAATGTCCAAATGGAACAGATTGTAAGGAGGATCAACGAAGTGGTAACGCAACTTAACGTGGCTCAACGTTTGGGGTTTACAAAAATAGTTACATAATGGCCAGACGGAATCCAACATATACTACTTTTATGCATCAACAGAACATTGCGTTAAGCTACTGGAAGAATAATTTCAAACCAAAACGATAAAAAAGAGGTAGCTTATGATCAGTTTACAAGAAAGAAGATGTTTATATCATCTAGTACTAACCAGAGAATAGTGCGGATTGAGAAGGCTATGGGCTAAAAAACACCGCAACTAAACAATCAACGAATGAAAAAGCTGTTTATTTACAGATGTGTCTAGATTTTTAATAAACAATTAGGATGGTCGTGTTTTGGTTTGAAGGGATCGAGGAGAGAGGTAAAATGAACATTATAGGGTGCCTACAACTGCTTTTGTGGTAGGATCTATTCACTTTTGAGGTATTTTGTTTCCATTACTGCAAAGAGTTAGAGGTCCTGACAAGTGCTACGATGATGGCTCAGAGATATAGAGACATGGTTGTAGAACCAATTATTGTACCAATTGCGGGTAAAATCGGAGAAAATTTTACCTTTATTACCGACAGTGTCCGTCCCCACCGTGCAATAATAATGAACGAAAAATTACAGCATCACGGTATTGACATAATGGAGTGAATGGAGTGGTCTGCCCGGTTACCAGATGTGAACTGCGTAGAATATGTCTGGCCCTTTATAACACGACAACTAAATGTGTTAGACAATCCTGTGAATAAGCTTTAAGAGTTAAGTGAAGCTGTGTAGGACATATAAATAACTTGGATAAAAATTTTTTATCCAAAATATCAAATTTTTTTTATTTAATTTTTATATGTCAATTATCTCGTTATTTTGGATTTTGTAGAACACAATTTTATTTTACTTTTTTTCAATAAATTGTTATTTTTGTTAAAATATTTTTTTTCTTTTGATTACGTATATTTAAATATATATAGTATATATATACTATTTATATAATATATATATATATATATATATATATATATATATATATATATATATATATGTATATATATATATATATATATATATATATATATATATATATATATATATATATATATATATATATATATATATATTCTAACTATAATTAACAAAAAAATAATAATACGCCAACAGACAACAGAAAATCTTTAAAATAATAATTTCGATCCTTATTAATTTTTGAGCAGTGTATATAAAAATAAAATTTTATGTGTATTTAATAATTATAATATTACCTAAAATACTTACTGTCTGATTTCTAAGTATCTTGTAATAACTTTCCTAAGAGTATACTTTACTGCAGAACAATATGCAGGATTTTCTTGATTGATCATTATGTTATTCCAATTATTAAGATCTTCAACCCAAACGGTTATTAATATAACTTGAAATTTTGCGTGTTTTAAAAAATAGAAGGAACCATTAATTAACTGTGATATTGCCAAAATACATGCTAGGAGATAAATAAAGACTGCGATATCTGCTAAATATAAAATTTCTTTACTGAAAATTTTTTTAAGGGCATTTAAATCTATAGTATCACATTCAAATATGAATCCATATTGAAAGCCAACAACCGCACATAATTGTGAAATTATAGTATTCAATATTAAAATAAACACAAAAGTTTTGCTTTCTTTGATTATTTCATCTCTTGTTTGTTTTTTGAAGCTTGCAATCGAAAAGCAGTATTTGTATCCAGCCGTTATAAATTGAGATGGATCTTGCGTTAAATATATCATATTGACAGTACACAACTGTAACAAAAAATATTTTAAATATACATCTTTATATAAATAAAACTTTATATGTTATATATGTATATATATATATATATATATATATATATATATATATATATATATATATATAGCATTCCCACTCGACACTAAGGAGTAATCAGATTGAGACCTCAGTGCCGTTTGACCATTCTTGTATTTCTACAGAACAAGATACTAGTACGTCATGAGTGAGGGAAGTAGGCAGATTGAGTCCCCGAACTCGAACGAAACCATATCCCTCTTGATAATAACTCAAGAATGGGTGCTGAAACGTCAAATTATAAATTCTCAACGCGATTCTTCCCGCTGAAATACGTGATGACATCCCCGGTATATCCGGAGAAATAAAAAATTCTTTTGGATAATTTACGACTTCGTCTTTATTAACAATGCTGTCTATTGATTTAAAAAATATCAGATCATTTGGTAACAACTGTTAAATCTGAAAGTTTATTTCGTTAACATCAACATTTTTCGTAGTGAAAATTGCGCGCTCAATGAGCCAATTATGATTCAAATAATTATTCCAGAACCAGAACGGAAAAACAATCATCAAGAGAAAACACTGGATGGCAGACAGAACGCTGCAACTTCTCGACGAGCAAAGGAGAATCAAATCTTCCATTAATCAAAACGACAGCAACAAAAACGAATTATCGAGGTTAAATAGAGAAATTAAGATAGCATGTAAGGATGGTAAAAATAAACATATAAATGAAGAATGCGAAGAACTAGAGAGACATGCAAACCAGTATGAATCCCATGTTATATATAACAAAGTCCGATATCTATCCAGCGAATTTGAAGCAATCACACAAACATAAATGGATCCAAACCAACATATCAGAAATGACGAGAAAGGGATTGCGGAGGTATGGAGAAAATACTGTTAAAGTCTATATGCAGATAATCACGAAAATGCAAGTCACGACGAGTTTACTGCAGAGAGAGAACCAAACATTCTAAAGTTAGAGGTAGAAAAAGCAATCAAAAAGTTGAAAAATAGAAAATTTACTGGCGTAGACCAGATCACCGCAGAAGTTTTAAAAGAGACTGAAGATGTTGGAGTAAATGTTATAAACATGATCTGTAAAAAGATTTAGAAAACCGGAGAGTGGGCCAACGACTGGACAACATCCACTTTCATCCTTATATTCAAAAAAGAAACTCCGCTAGATTGCAACAACTACAGAACGGTAACCCTAATATCCCATACAAGCAAGGTTCTACTTCATGTAATACATGAAAGACTAAAATCTTTTTTATTGCCTCAGATATCAGAAGAACAAGCGGGATTTGTCCCAGGATATCCTTAACGCCAGACAGCTATAATCCTATGCTTATGTGCTTTGTGGATTATACAAAGGCCTTCGATAAAGTTAAATGGCAGCAGTTATGGTCCATACTAGCGGAAATGGGAACACCCCACCACTTAATTCAACTAATTAGAAGTCTATATGAAAATAATAAGTGCACAGTAAAAATAAACAATACCCATTTCGATCATTTCAGAACAGAGGCAGGTGTCAGGCAGGGATGCGTAATTTTGCCAACTCTGTTTAATATCTACAGGGAACACATTATACGAAAAGTACTAGACGGATGGAAGGGTGGAATATCAGAAGGAGGTCAAAAAATCGGTAACTTGAAATATGCTGATGACACTTTAATAACCGCGGCAAATCAAGAAGAAATGGAAGACATAATGAGATGTCTGGAGGAAAAAAGCAAAACATATGGACTAAAGCTAAATAGGGATAAGACAGAGATAATGATAGTAGACAGAGCTCGGAATAATATTCAACACATTAAAGAAATTGGGGGCTTTAAAGTAGTAAATAGTTTCATATACCTGGGATCCCTAATAACTAGACTTCGGCAAATATGCATATTGCATATTTTGCATATTGTGCATATTTTATGCAAATATTTCATATTTTGGTATATTTGTATAAAAGTTTGCATAAAGTACATAAAAGTTCAGATTTTTATACTGTATTTGAAAATTTTTAAACATACCAATTTATTTCAATTCTTGTATAAAATTTTGTAGTCATTTTAATCAAGAAATGATCTAAGTACGTAATCTCTACAGGTACAAAACATTTACAATTTCAAAGAAGATCAATTTAAGTAGCCCTCAACATTCTTAGAAAGTCTCGGTCACTGAGGCATTCAGTTATTGGATAATCGCTAAGGGTTCGCTCATTTGCATTTTATGATCTAATCCCCAAATCTATCTACAATTTATTGTATCTTAATAGCAGGTAAACGGCTAATAGTTTTGTTCCTAATTTAGGGATTTTCCAAAATCTCCCAGTTTATTGAATTAGGTACCTAAACATTTCTAATTTGATGCTCAGATTTGTAAATCATTTTTGTTTTGATATTCAAAGCGTAAACACTCGTTGTGCGAAACAAAAAGGAAGATTATGATTTTATAATGCCTAAAACAACCAGTGCTTCAACTTGGATTAAACCTTATAAAGAGCTGTCTATGGATATGGGAAAAATCTACTGTTCAGTCTGTGGCAAAATTGTAAGTATCTAATATTTTCTATTAAATATCTACTATTTCATACATACAGGGTGTTTCCAAATGACACTTACAACGTTTGACTGTAGATACTTCTCGAAAAATTGAACAAAACGATATAGTTAATGAGGGGTCAAACTTATTTACTTTTCGAGATACAGGGTGTTAAAATTAAAAAAAATTAAATTCTTTTAGTTAATAACAACAATAACTTTAAAACCAATAAACGTATTTACTTGAAATTTAGTACTCGTAGGTTGTTTTTAAATGAAAAATAGCTTCCTTTAGTGAGAAAAAATTGTCCATGGTACAATACAATGGTGTGTATTTAGAAAAATTTTTCACCTTTACTTTTTTTATGAAGTCAGCTATTCTAAAACACAATTATTTTTATTGTAATTGAATTAACAAAAAAAAAAAACTTTTGTTGAATTTTAAAATAAGTTATATGATGTACTAATGGTTAGTAACAAAAACTAATTTGTGGATTAATACTGCATTTAAAACACTTAGCGAGTGTTTTTTTTCCAAACCGGTTATTTGATTAACCAAAAACACCTTGTATATTTTTATATTTTAAAGGTTGGGTTAAAATAAAGGTTTTTATTTTTATTTATAGATAGCATGTGAGAAGAAATTTCAGATAGACCAACATGCGAGAACTGCTTCACACATTGCAAAAAAAGGAAAAATAGGAGGAAAACATCAAACTTCAATGGCTAAATGTTTCCAATCTACTTCAAAAAAATTAGATGAGCACGAAACTTTTAATGAAGACTTGTGTCGCGCATTAGTGTCTGCAAACATACCGCTTTCAAAATTAGCAAATGTAAATTTTAGTTCGTTTCTAAAAAAATATTGCAAACTTAATGTTCCAAGTGATCGGTCTCTAAGAAGAAATAATGTGAACGGGCTATACTCGTCGGTGTTAATTAATATTAAGGAAGAACTTGCAGATAATTATTTTTACATATCTGTAGACGAAACCACTGATTCCTCAGGAAAGTATATTGCTCATTTATTGATTGGTGTTCTTAAAGAAGATACCTTACCAAAATCTCATCTTATTTCATGCCAGCAACTTGAGAAAACAAATGCTTTAACAATTTCGCGTTTTATACAAGAAACATTAGCAACTTTTTTTCTTCCGACAACTATTCGTTCTAATAAATTACTGCGTATTTTATCGGATGCTGCTCCTTATATGGTGAAAGCAGGACAAAATTTAAAAATATTTTTCCCAGATTTAATACATGTTACTTGTGTAGCGCATGGATTAAACAGAGTTGCAGAGAAAATACGAAAAAAGTTTCCTCTTGTAAATACCATGATATCTAGTGTCAAAAAAGTATTTCTTAAATCTCTTATAAGAATTCAACTTTATAAAGAAATGCTACCTAACATTCCTCTTCCACCACAACCTATTTTAACGCGATGGGGAACATGGTTAGAAGCAGCTAATTTTTATGCAGATCATTTTGTTAAAATAAAGAACATAATTGATACGTTAACAGATGAAAGTTCCCAATCTCTTTTGGATTTTAAACAAACTTTTCAGAGTAACTTGCTTCAACAAGAACTTTCATTTATAAAATCAAATTTTAGTTTTGTTCAAAAAACAATTACTTAGTTAGAATTACCAAAACTGTCATTGTTCGAAAGTACAGCATTAATAAAATAATTTGCGTCATGTTGTCGGAACGTTAGAGGTAATATTGGGAAAGATATTTTAAAAAAATTTGAAGCTACTATGGAAAAAAATAAAGGTTACCATATTCTTTCTGAAGTAGTCAGTGTTCTAGCTGGAAATAATTCGGAAACAATTAATTTAGAACCAAATGTTTTGGTTAGTTTGAAAAATGCTCCCGTTACATCAGTTGATGTTGAACGAAGTTTTTCCATATATAAATATATGTACTCAGACAGAAGCCACAAGTTTTTGTTAGAAAATTTTAAACACCACTTGGTCATTTATTGTTACCATAATTCTAAATAAGTTTATTCATACTTAAAAATGATGTAGTTACTTAAAATAAATGTAAATCTTAATGAATAGTAGGAAATATTTAGTTATGTACACTTTTTTTTTAAATAAAATTGTTACTATTTTACGATTTTTTTATTTATTTGTATGCATATTTTGTAAAATATTTGCATATTTTCGGGTAAACACGTGCATATTTATACGCATATTTTCTACATTTTTATTTGCATAGTTGCCGAAGTCTACTAATAACAAATGACGGAGGGTGTGACAGAGAGATACGTAGAAGGTTGACTATTGTTAGACAGCTATGATGAAACTGGTAACAATTTGGAAAAATTCTAGCATAACAATATACAAAAAACTAAGGCTGGTAAGGGCACTCATTTATCCCTCAGCCACATATGCATCCGAAACGTGGACCTTAAAAAAAGCGGATAAAAATAAATTAGATGCTTTTGAAATGTGGATATATCGTCGCATGTTAAGAATATCCTGGATTGATCATCGCACTAAAGTATCGATATTAGAACAACTTAAAGTAAAAGATAGATTGCTTAAACAAAAACAACAGAGCTATTTGCAGTATTTTGGACACAAGGCTAGAAGAACAGGTACTATGGAAAAACTGATAGTCGAGGGTAAAGTTGAAGGAAAGAGACCTAGGGGAAGATCTCCAAGCCGTTGGGTAGATAAAACAAAAATATTATTTAACCAAGGGTTACATAAAGCCAAGCTACTATTCCAGGACAGGAAATGATGGAGGGAAATCGTGAAAAAACTCTAAAGGCCTGATGGTGTCACCACATTCCGAAAGAGATTAGGACTGATAAGGAGAAATTATTCAGTATTGCTGGGAAGACACAATTAATTCATGTTTGGTTTTACCAAAAGTGCAGAAATTATCTAGAAGTTTGATGCATTGTGTATTTGAATACAGTTTTATTTTACCGTATTCGTTATTTAGCAAATGTTTGGAAAATATTGGCACCGATAGATCATTTTGTACTTGTACTCTAATCTTAGTGGTCAATTAAACTGTTTGGACATTTCGCCATAAAAACGATTGTATTAGACATGCATTAACCCCAGAACACTATCGGACGTAATAAAAAGCTTAATACTCTTAAAGCGTAAAATTTACGTATATTGAATTAACAAATCTAAGAACAGTGGTAAATTAATAAAATATTTGATGCAAACAGAAACACACAAAAAAACTCTTATTAAACACGTTAAGCGCTTTGTGTATAAAATATATATACAGTAGTCGGGTCCAGGGCGCCGTGTGTATAGATTTTATTCACGAGGCATAGCTGTATTGTAGGCCGTGTGTATGCGATTTCTGCACAGTTAACGTAGGTATCTTATGGGATATATGTATTGGTGCGGCGCTACATTACATCATATCAAATTGGCAGAGAAATTGGTTTTGTCAATAATTGTTTTTTACAGTTTTGTTGGGACGTTTTTATTACAGTAAAAAATTATTAATTTTAAAGTAAAGTATCTATGTTTGTACTGATAATTTGTTTATTGTGTACAAATTACAAATTAGGTAAAAGTAGAAAACAAATTCAAATGTAGAATGTTTCAAAATAAAACAAATTTACACATTCTAAAAACAAAAAAAAAAGATTTTAAAAAACATTTCAGTAGATACTGACATCAAATAGAAACTCGTAAATAAAAAAATATTAGATATATCAATTACTTTGGTTTACACACATGAGAATTGAAAAGCAGTCTATACAAATAGGTGGTTTGTCCGGACATGCTGGACAGATATATCGTCGGTATACTGCGAAAATCAGGTAAATGTCAAAATACCGAAATCGAGAAAAAACGTTTTTAAAGTTTAGTTTTTTATTGTGAATTAAGCAGTCAGCCTGTTTTTGATATTAGGTATTCTAGTGAAAGATGCATATATCTGAAATGATATTCTATCATTAGTTTGAAAAAGTTGAGGCACCTATCTGAGTAATCCTAAATTTAAGTTGGAAATGCTATCACTTACCTGGTTTTACCTGTAAATCTAAATAAATCAGTTACTCTTCAAATAACATATTTAACACAAATATAATAAACCGAGTATAATACTTTCCAGTTTTGTGATCGAGATATGAGGCTTTTACTAGGTAATAACAATGTTTTAAGGAATGAGTCGATATTTATGACATTTAACTGGTTTTCCCTGAAAATTTTATTAACAGCTGTTTGCAGTTATAGTTATTATTTATATGAATGATAGGCAGTTTTATAGAAAAAACAAATTTATTTCGAATATAATAATAACAATATTATATATTTTAATAATAACAATATTATTACGAGGCTTCCTCGTCCGATTCGTCACTGAAAGCAGGCTCTGGCAATATGTCTGTTACATCATTTCCCGTTTTAAAATTACGATACCACCCGTGGTATTCCTCCGTTATCACTCCCTTATCACATAGCTGTACCAAATCTCTCTTTTTTGCTATGCTAATTGGCAAATGTTCATCATAAAGTTCATCAAGATTGCTTGTTTGTATTAGTTGATAACTTGACGTGCTTTTTTCTTGTTGACTGCCGTGCAGTATCAGTAAGGAAATAATTGAAGCTTATTGACATGTCATAATTAAAATAGGTTCTGGTTGTCTCTCCTTTCACGAATCTCATTCTTTTTATCTTCAACCACATTATTTTTTCGCCGTTTTGGTCTTTCGTTCGGTTTTTAATTAAAGTGCGTAACAAATTTTTTGAATCATAAAAGTCGTAATATATAAATTCTTTACATTTGTATGGTTCTATACATACTTTTTTATCATAAACCTTGATATTTTTAGTTCCTCTTGCATTTTGAAAAACAGACAAGTAATCTGGCATCCCATAGATAGATATGTGTTTTTTAGCGGTTTCGATACTATGCATAGAGTCAACTTCCATATAGGAATGTATATATAATAACGGATTTATTACGGCTGTCGCCGCTTCTCCGCCCCCAATTTCTTTTTTTTTCTGTCATATGCAGTTGCCTCTTCTAAGTCTCTTGCCGCCATTGCTTCATCAATATCGTTGCGCCAACTTCTCCGTGGTCGTCCTCTCTTTCTTCTTTCAGGAGGGATCCATTCCAGTACTCTCCTAGGCCATCTGTACTCTGGCATTCTTTTAACATGTCCGAACCAGATTAATTGTTTTCTTTCTATGTCATCATTGATATTTCTCTCCATTTTCATTTCGTTTCTTATTTGTTCGTTTCTAACTCTCTCCAGTTTCGATCTACCGCAGCTTCGTCTCAGATAATCCATTTCTGTCGTCATAAGTTTGTTTTTATTAGCTTTGGTGACGTCCCATACTTCCGAACCGTAAAGTGTAATACTTTGAACTATACTACCGTAAATGTGTTTTTTGGTTTCTCGTCGAATTGTTTTTTGCCAGAGAAGAGAGTTTAAGGCACGGGTCGCTGCTCTGCCCTTGTTTATTCTTTCCCTGATTTCATCTGCGCTATTTCCCTTCTTGTTGAAAATGACCCCCAAATATTTGCAGGATTGCACGCCTTTGATTTTGTCGTCTTCCAAGACTAGGTCACATATTTCATCTGTTCCCACTGAGAGATATTCACATTTTGTCATATTCATGTTTAGACCTGCCACCTCATATTCTTCTTGCAGTTTTCTTACCATATAGCTAAGATCGTAGCTGTCTTCGGCAATTACTACCTGGTCATCCGCAAAGAAAAGTGTATATAGCTTGTTTTCTTCCACCGTTATTCCCATGTTTCTACATTTTTTTACCCATTTCACTAAGGATCTGTCCAAATAGATTTTAAATAAGGTGGGTGACAGACAGCAGCCTTGTCGTAGTCCTTTTGTTGTTTGAAAAGGAGAGGTGATTTATTGTCCCATTTTAATTCTCGCAAAGTTTTGTTCGTAATATTTTTGAGTGGCGTTAATAAGAATTGGGTTTATTTTCAAGTTACCCATTTCTATCCATAGTTGGGAGATCGGTACACTGTCATATGCTTTTTCCAAATCTATTAAAGCTATATGAGTTTCTCTATTTCTCTGCACTCGTTTTTCCATTGCAATTTTTAATGTGAAGATATTATCCATAGTGGAGCGTCCGGCCCTAAATCCCGCTTGTTCTTCGGGTTGTTTGTCTTTGATATCATTTTCTATTAGGTTTCGTAGTACTTTTGAGTATAGTCGGCCTATAGTAGCAATCACTGCGATCCCTCTATAGTTTTTAGGATCCATCTTTGTGCCTTTCTTGTGTTTTGGAGAGATATACGATTGTCTCCATTCTTCTGGAACTTCTTCTCCGTTTAAGCATCTTTCGAATAATTTTCAGATCATCTCAAACAGTTTTGATGATCCATATCTAATCAACTCTGGATGTATTCCGCCTGGGCCTGGAGATTTTTTTAATTTCATTCCCTTAACTGCTTCATTCACTTGTTCTATTGATATTTCGATTCTTCCTTCTACTTCCACTTGTTCATTTGTCTGTTTAAACCTTTCTCTTCTCTCTGTTAATAAGTTCTCAAAATGCTCTACCCATGTGTTCTCTGGTATTCTATTTGTTATGACTTGGTTTTTTGTCGTTGTTCTCATCGTTTTTATAGTTCTCCAGGCTTCAGAGCTCTTTGTCCCTCCTATATGGTTGTCTAGGTAATGGCATTTTTGTTCCCGTGTACTATTTTTCTTTTTAACCACTTCTCGTTTGACTTCTTTATTCAAGTTTTTTATATTGTTGTTTTGTACGTTCGTCTCCCTGTTGTAATAACTGTAGATATACTTCCTTCTTTCTTTTTATCTTTTCTTCCACTTCTTTATCCCACCAATATGGTTTATCTACTCTTCGTACCTGTGGCCCTAAGGCTTCTAGCGCTGCGTCTTTCATGCAGTTTTTTATATGTTCGTATTCATCCGTCGTTGATCTGTGTGATTCCTGGAATACCTGTGGATTCCATATAGGAATGTACAGACTAAAAATTTCTGTTGAATAATATTTAAATGGTCTATGTTTTGAACATCCCATAGTAGTAAGGATGCAACATGCTGATTACGATTCTGTCCTCTGCAAGTATCAGAAAATAAACTTATTTTACTAACATATTCTGGAACACATTTTGATAAGTAGTGGAGTATAATGCTTCCTATTTCAGAACTTCCTCGTCTACCGTTAATTTCTGACCAGGCAAAATAGTAAGCTGCATTTGGTAATGCGGCTTCATATACACACAAATTGTAGAATTTTGTTTTTTAAGATTACATACTTCTTTTCTTTTCTGATGTTCTCTGTAACTGTCTTCGATTCAATTTGTCAGTTGAATTAGCCCCATCATATTTATTACAAACTAAACATTGATCTCTCTTAGGAACAAAGAAGCTTAAATTATAGTCGTTAGAAAAACACCTTCCAGTTTGTTCTACACACAGTCATTTATATAAAGTTGGTACATTTTTCTTATACTTAAATTTTTGTCCAAATCTCTACGCTTTGAACTTTGGTGAATATAATGTGGGTCCATGGTTGGAAACGACTCAATATGAGCCTTCACGATTTTTCGGGTTTCACTGCTTGTTTTATTTGGGGGTTTATGCTTGCCTCTTTTATCCGTATCTGCATAACAGCCTAGAATATCAGTTTTTCTTACAACATTTTGTATTAACGACGCTGATATACAAAGTGTCTTACAAAAAAATTTCTCACATACCTGTATGTCTTGACCATTCAAAGAAAAGTTTTGAAAAATGCACGTGTTTTTTTTTAACTTCGACAAACTGCAACGACTCTCTTTGGTAGCTCGATTTTATTACGCGCAATAAGAAAATTTTTCTGGCCTATATATTCTAACTTCCAATAATCACGACATAGTCTTTGTCTGTAATCTTCGCTGAAATAACTGGCACATTTGTAAACGCACTCTGAACAGTTAACTGGTTTTGACAATTTTGCTGGTCTATTCTTTTTTTTTATCTCATAAGGCAAACCCTTAGCACGCCTCCTTTTTGCGACATTTATTACCCATTTTTTGGAGTTAGCTTTTCTCCAACGTTTTAGTGGATGTACGTTTTTCCATACTTTGTCGAAGTAGATTTAATATTTAACTAGCTAGGTATTTCAGTTGATACTAAATTGTTCGTAGGTGCATCTATTTCAATATTTTCTATCTCATCATTTAGGCTATCAAGGTCAGCTGTTTGTAATTCATATAGACTTCCTAGAGAGAGTAATTCCTCTTCAGTTGGCTGATATGTGGGGTCTATATCTGAAAAGTCACTATCAAAAATAGATTCCATCATTGAGACTATATTGTTCTGAGAATCATCAAGAATTAAACTGGTGTCTTCAATTTCAAAGAAATCTAAAAATCACAAGATATTGCACAACAAGTAACTAATTAATACCTATTAACAAAGTATTTCAAAACTTTCTTTCTAGTCACAAATATAGAAAACAGGCAATTTTATTTAATAGTCTGCTTAATTTTAGCATAATCTTTTAACTTAACACCATTAAGATCATTTATGGTTTTAGCTTAGTAATCATTTCTAAATTTTAACTCAACCCGTTTTCAGGTAGAATGAAGTAAGTGTACTTAAAGGTTTTTACTAGTCGATATGAAAGAGAAATATTAATAAATCATACACGTAAAATGTATTAAAGACACTTATCACCATTTTACTGAATATGGTATGCAGTAGTAAAAATATATTGTTATCCGGCATAATAATATATGTGGGCTTACTTTGTTTTACATGCAACAGAACTTTAATTTTATGGAAGTAAGTAGCGATATATTGTTTTATTTGAAAATGAAAAGTTGGTTAGGTGTAACTTATTTGTTTATTACACAAATTATCTGCTGAACGGTAAATCGTATCATTTATTGGGTTTTACCTGTATGTAGAGCGGAAAAAGCTGAGAATTTTGGTATACTTAACTCAATATTTTAAAATTTGTCATTTACCTGGTTTTTGCAGTATACCGACGATATATCACTTGTTTGCTGTGAGCAGCTGCATATGTTCTGTTATGTTATCCTGCTAAACGAGTGTAACATATTTTACACCGCTTCCGTTTTTCTGTCGCCTTCAGTTCATGTTTTTCTAGTCTATTATTATCTGTAGTTGCAGAAATATTCTCGACACCTAGTAACTGCAAACATAAATTTTCTCTAAATGTTGTAATTGACATACCGCTATCACGCACTGAATTATGTAAAATCCAGGACATAACTACAGCAGTACCTGTTAAGGCCTCAACTGCAATTTTTCTAAATCATTTAATTGTTTTTCGTAAAGCAGCAGAGTAGGATGACATCTGGTCCGACACGTCAATAAATGATTTGGCAGAATAGTAAGAACAAATAGCAGTAGGTTTATTTCGGACACCTCCTTCTCTTGCACTAACCCCCGTTATTTCATTTCCGTGTTTAGTACTTATAAATAAAATGTACCTATACCATCCTTCTCTTCTCCATAAATTTCACCCCTTTTAAGTTTTTTTGGACAACTGCCACTGGATTTTCCTTGCGGTTACTTCGTAATGTGCAGACCAAATGTGTACTATTTGCAATTAGTTCTTTAGCTAATCCGACGCTATTATACCAATTATCAGCGAATAGTGTACGGCCATCTCCCAGAAGTCCATCCATAAGTTCAAGAACCATTGTATTGGCTACGGGTATACCTATACTTTTATCTAGTCTACAATAAATCTTCATATGGTATGTATAGCCACCCTTTAGACATAACTTGAAAACATTAAACCCAAATTTGTGTTTCTACCCTTTTATATATTGACGAAATGATATTCGTCCTCGAAAAGGAATCATGGAATAAAAATTCCTCGAAAAGGAATTTTTATTTAGAATATTAAGTAGGGGTTGAACTTTATACAGCCTACTTCCTGGAGGACACTCCTCATTATTGGAGAAATGCCACAATTGTAGTAGTAGCTCAAAGCGATTTCGGCTTATAACACTTGAAATTTTATTTTTGTAGAGCAAAGATCGTGATCAATAATCTTTTAGGGTTGGTTTTCGATCGAGTCCCATCCAGAGGATGACTCCTAAAAATTTTTTCATTTCTGCTGTATCTGTTGGAGTCCATTCATTTATTCTTGATTGTGGACCAATGGATTCGTTCTTAATTTTTTCTACAATTTTTTGATCAGCATAAATATTTGTCTGCAAAATATCTCATCAGTTACGAATTGTTGAAATGAGTCTAATTCATTTTACCTTAAATTTGAATGGTTATTTCATCAGGAACTCCTACAGGTTTATTGAAAACTAAATTTTTAAATTTTTAATGATTGGTCCCCACATTTGTGGTACATTTTCAGGAACATTGACATCTGAATTCGAGGAACATGCATGATTTGTAGTTGATGCAACGTTTCGTCTTTTCACTTGAAGAACTTCTTCCTCTGATTGTGAATCGGAATTTTCAATGTTATCATTTTCGGTATAATCGGGATCATCATCAAAATCGGCAGGAAATGGCTCTATACCGCTCGTATCTGATTCAGAATCAACTAATTCTTCATCACTCATGTCCATATTGTTTATCTCTTGTAAACATTCCTCCATCAGTAGTTCCAGTCTTTGCCTTTCTGCTTTCTCACGTTTGTAAGACATCTTTTTACAACAAATACTGCTATTTCTCGCTCAAGAACACACTGTTCAGAACAAACGTAGAACCCAAACTATTATACAACAATATGCTGTGCCCTGTTAAATATAAATGACCATAAAAAGTGTAAGTCTGTGCAAGTTTGACCGTCCAGCTGTGGTATGCATAATACCAATACACGGGCGTAGTCTTATATATTTTAATCAGGCGCCGCGTGTATATATTTTAATCACACTTTTAATTGGCTTAATCTTAATGATTATTATTTTTTTTTTCTATAAACATGTTCCTAGAAATATGATCTAAATACGATTCAGCCATAAAATTTTTACGGCGCCACGGACCCAATCGCAAAATATAGTTTGGCACTTAATGTGTTAATAACATATTCAATAAAAAAAATAAAAACATATTCAATAACAGTCTTAACACTGCTTAATTTGGTGTTCTCTGCAAATAGGTTTTTTGCATTTCGGGCAATAAGTTGTCATTCGTTTAATTGTTGTGGGACAGATTGAGTTATAATTCTTTGGACCTTTCTGGTTTTCTGTTACGACTTTAGGAGTATCTTCTTTTTCGAAGACCTAAGAAATAATTTTTTTAATTTATAGTTAAATTGGAACCAAAAAACGTGGACCCTAAAAACATCAACCGTAAATAAATTGGAGGCCTTTGAAATGTGGATATACCGGAGAATGCTCAAAATTTCATGGACATCGCATACCTCAAACGAAGAAGTGCTGCATAGAATAGGCAAGGAAAGAGAACTTTTTAACACAGTAAAAGTTAGAAAAACATCATACCTAGGCCACATACTGAGAAATAATAAGTACCAATATGCCCAACTTATAGTGAAAGGAAAAATCGAGGGAAAGAGAGGCCTAGGAAGGAAAAGACTATCGTGGCTCAGAAACATCCGACAATTGACAGGGCTAAATTTTGAACAGCTAATAAGAACAGCTGAAGATAGAGAAGATTTTAAAATTGTAGTAGCCAACCTCCATTGAGGAGAGGGCACTTTAACAAGAAGAAGCGACTTGTTTGGTGAGGGTCTGTAAGTTTTTTATGAACCTTCATCATAAATTGCTGTCTTTGTTAGGGTTTTCCACCTTTAAGTAAAAACGTTATGCGACTAAATAACGTGAGCATTGATGCAAGCCATATTGATCATATTATAAAATATGCACATCGGCCATATTTTGGTCTTGCGGTTAGCACACATATTTTGACACATTTGGTCAAACGTATCGACCGCTCCTTTTGTGGAATTATACGACATTATTATTTCGGATTTTTTTGTATTTGTGTTAGCTGTTCCCTTTTTATGCATTGTTGATAGTAGAGTCTCCATTTGATTTTTTTTAGGTTTATAGGACACCAAGGAGCAAGTAATTACTATATGCGTTCATAGACGTGATAATCTGACGTTGCTTATTATTTTCCAATAATTCTGATGGAATGTGTGGTTTATTCTTCCAGATCGTCCCAAGTATTGTCAAATTATGGTGTCTTTTTAGTAATTTCTCTGCCAAAGGAATATTCGTAAACCAGTTGTCCATGGTCAGGTTCCGATTAGTGCCGTAAATTGGAGCTGTTAAAACAGTTACAAAGTGATCGGCTAGAGGAAGGCCATTTGTTTGGGTAGATTTGTCTAAATACGGTTCAGCATTGACCAAGTACTTGGTGGCGACATCGCATAACAAAACCAATTTTAACCCGTACTTAGCAGGTTTATTTAGTATGATCATGCGAAAATTGCATTTTCCCCTAAAACCCACCAGCTGCTCATCAATTATCAAATATGAACTGGACTTGTAATTTGTTTTACAATGGTTACTAAATTCCTTCCATATTTCTGATATGGGGACAAAAGCACTCTCCTTTCAGCTCTAGTTGTCTTATCATCGAACCTAAGACAAGCAGTCAGAAGTTTAAATCGAAATTTGCTCATCGCCGCCCTGTATCTGACACCGGAAAATGATGTATCAAACATAATATTTGATGACAAGTGATTGTCCTTTATCACTGCAGCGAGTATATAAAGTCCCAAGAGCACCTTCAGTTTTTCTAGATTGGTTTCAGATGTTCTTTGGGCAGCGTCATGACAATTTTTGTTTTTTCGGTTTATTTCTTAATTAGTATATCACTATTTTAGTTAGCATGAAATCGGTGAAAAGTATTTCGAATGCACGCAAAGGTTCTAAAATGCCCCTGAACAGGGCCTTAGGACCAGGCCTTACATGGACAACGTTGATTGCAGGTGTTTTACCGATTGCATGTGGCGTGGTTTCCCAAAGATATCCATTTTTGCCCATAAGGGTATCTCTATCTGGAACTATAATGTGTTCGAGATCAATAGCGGCACCCTTAAAATTATTGAGATTAGTTTAACAATTGGCACAAACCAAATTAAATAAATACCTCCAGAAAATTGGTACTGGAGGACTCCCCTCTCAGCGTATGGTCGGGTGGGATCATTATTTCAGTATCGACAGCAACACGTTATAAATTACAAAAATAAAATTTATTGCAGGCTAGCCAATGAATTATAAAATCTACCTATCCCTTCAAAACTCATACTAGGTGATACTTATTTTTGTGCCCTAGGGGCATTTGAAAGTAGTCTTCGCTTTTTTGTAGGCACTGTAGTGGCTCTTTTTATTTTTCCGTATATATCTTGGATTTTTTTCCACGTCCTCCTCCACATTTTCTTCATCGGGAACAAAATCAGGATCAACAATGCTGTCATCAGGATCACTATCAATTCCAGCGCTGTCCACTACAATATGATCTACTTCCTCACTCTTACTACTCTCGTAAATCAACCGTTCAAGTTCGGCGTATGTTAGCGCTTTTCTGCTTATTTTATAATAAAAAAATGTCCGATAAACGTACGTTTATTTATCTATTAATGCTCTTCACACGTAAAATTTACGTGTTGACCCTCAGGGATCGCGACACACAGCACCTACTTAGTCGAGATTTATATTACAACTGGCGAAAAATATTACCAATAGCCTACTCGAGGCTACTGCTAGTACTTGGAGTGGGAGAGTTGACGCGTTTGACAGTAATTAGCGATGTCTGTCGGAAGACACCAGACAATGTAGTAATACAGCATAGCCTAATAGTTTGTTGTTGTCGTTTAAATATTGCATCATAGTTCTATGTAAAGGTGGGTACACATATGCGAGCCGAACGGTATACGTACAGTACGCGTACAGATCCTTGAAAAATATTCTACATCGTACTAATCGCATACTTATCTCGATCCATGGAAAGCGACAAACCAACAACGAACACACATGTGCGAAATGATTCATTTTATTTATAATTTGGGTACTGATTTATGTTCCTGTTTTTGCTTGTTTAACAAAAATAAAATTATGTACAGTAATCATCGACGTATAAATAAAGATTTTATCTTTATTTATACGTCCATGACAATAATCAGTTTACTGTTTTCTCACGTCTCTCTAGGAAGGAACACGTCATTCACACAATGTCGATTTGATGACACAATAAAAATGTTCGCTGCGTCTAGTAAGCGCCGTCCAAACTAAAAGCCGAGCTTCCTTTGAAGTCGTGAAATAAACCGCAACAATTTGGTTCGCGACGAGTCACGATGAAACAGTACGCAAGCGGTTTTCTCTGCCGTACACATTAACGAATATAGCGTTCACAAACGGTTCGCGAACAATTCTGCTCGCAAATGTGTACCCGCCTTAATGCTTCGAGTAAATATGTATGAGTCATCGTACATTTATTCCATATAATAACTGAACATGTTTGCATCACTACAACCATTACACTTCTTTTTTAATGTTACATTTTGCATTTGGTTTGCTATGAACGTCTACTGACAGCTTACGTACTAAATGTGCTGTTCGTCCACCATCTAACAATTTTTTGAATCAATAACTCTAATTTGCCTACATTTGGCGCAACACAACCACTACAAATTTTCATAAATTACGATTATAATATATTACTATAACGACAAAAATATATTTGGAAAATAGTATACTCAATGAGATTTTAAAATTGTTTAACATTCTCAGCAGATTTTAAAATTTAATTTTATGTAGAATTCTTTTAATAAATTAATGATTGCTAATATGCATTGAAATATTGCACAAGCTTATATTTTTAACTTATTGCACAGAAAATTCTAAAATATTTTTTTTATATTACTAAATATTTTTAAATTATTTCTAACTGAATACACAATTCTGTCAAAAATAAAAATATTATGCTCTAGAGTAAAAATAAAATTTTTCTAAAACAGTTCACATACTACTAATAAAAAATGATATCTGATGGTATACGGCAACGATACTCAAAGTGTTTTCCGCGGAACCCCAGAGTTCCGCGATACACCTGTAGGGGTTCCACGAGAATTTAGAAAAAAATTCAAAACACGTCTCTCTGGTCGACTGTTCTGATGCGGCGTAGCAGAATTTACGAGGAGCAGTCAAACTTAGTTGCCTCGTACAATTTTACTATGCCTGCCACTGCCCATATCTCTTGTGAGCGCGCAGTCCTAGTTCGATCGCGCCTCTACACGTAACACTTTGACACTTGATCAGTCGGCGTCAGTCGGCGATTAACGTTCGGAGCGATAAGTACCTATCTGCTATACAAATATTTATAGAAACAAAGTGTTTATTGTCCCACTGCTGTATTCTGATTGTATCAGTTTTGTACATTCTATAGAAAAAAAGTGTTTATTCTACTGCTGTATTCTAATTGTATCAGTTTTGTACATTTTTTCTTTGGACTAAACTGTTCTGCAGTAACAGTCGTGAGTTATTTTGTTGTTTTTAACAGAGAAGAATGGAACGTTGACTTAACGTTGGCGAATGTTCGAAAGCAGTACGCGCAGAGTATACAGCAATTACCGATCAAGACGATTATGCAACGACGTCAAGTTCCAGGGTTTCAAAGGCAAAAAAAAGGAAGTATAATGAGTCATATATCACTTTCGGATTTGTTAATTCCAACTGCTCACCTCTCTGCATCCTACGTAGTAAACTGTTTCCAAATAGTTCTATGGCACCTGCTAAGTTGCGCCGACATTTAAAAACTGTACACCCTAAGTCTAAAGGTAAGAATAAAGAATTTTTTCTACGTAAAAAAGAACAGTTATTGGAAAGTCAAAAAACTATGGTGCATGTAACTCAAACTATCAATGAAAAGGCCACAGAGGCATCATATTTAGTTAGCTATTGCATTGCACAAGCAGATGAAGCGCACACTATCGCTGAGAATTTAATAAAATCATGTGTGTTAGACATAACAAAATGTATGCTTAATGAAAAATCTGCAAAGCATCTTTCTACTGTGCCGGTATTGAAAGATACTGTTTCACAACGAATTCATGATCTGGCAAGCTACGCCAAACAAGAACTAGTTACACGTCTACAAAAAACATGATTCGCTGGTCTACCTATCTTGCTGGTTATCGTGAGATATCCATATGAAAGTTCTTTTGAAGAAGACATGCTTAAGGCTGATTTATAAACTTTACGTTGGCCTTGACGCTGCGTTCGCCGTTGACCTTGGCGCTGGCTATCATATACTGCATTTATAAACTTTCGGTTAGCGTTGGCGTTAAAGATCATTTCTAACCTTACATTTTTGATTTGGTATTAATAATTTTTGCTTGAAAATTAATACAATGGAAAATGAAAATGCTCGGCCTTTGTTAGGTGCAGTGGCACTTATACACGATACTTTGTATTCGAGCAGCATTGAGCCTTCGAAATAAAAGGCAACGTCAATATAAACGGAGTCCATTAACCAGAACAGAAAGAGAAGAGGTAATTTTAATTAGTATACAAATATAAAAAAGTAGGATATATAGCAGTTTTTTAAATATATATCAGGATGCAGGTTCCAGTATTTGAAAAATTACTGCAAATGGCAAAACCAAAAATAAATGTAAACTATCGCTCTAATGGAATTTCTAATATATCTTCTTCTTCTTCTTTCTTCTAATGGCGCTACAACCCTTTGTGAGTCGTGGCCTGCTTAACAATGTTCTTCCATTCTGCCCTGTCGGATACTTTCCTTCGCCACTGCCTGATGTTCATGGTTTTAACATCCCTCTCTACGTCGTCTATCCATCTTTTACGGGGCCTTCCTCTTGTTCTGTTTCCTTGGGGCTTCCATCTCTGGACTACTTTTACAGCTCGATTATCTGGCATTCTTTCTAGGTGACCAAGCCAGTTTAGTCTTTGTGACTTTACAAATCTGACAATATCTGCGCTCTGCATTAGTTCATCCAGCTCGTGATTCATTTTAATTCTCCACGAACCATCGCTGCATTGGGTTGGTCCAAATATCTTCCTTAGTATTTTGCGCTCAAATATTCTCAGTTGATTTTTATCAGTGGTTGAGAGGGTCCACGTTTCACATCCATATGTGACCACTGGTCTAATTACTGTTTTGTAGATTCTCAATTTCTAATATATATGGAATATAAATAAAATTATTTTAACTATTTATATATACATCGGCTTAGAACGTCTTTCGACGTTGTCCGATACCTAAACACCATCTCTTCCTATCTTCGCAGTCGTTTGTTGTTAAATTTCTTTCGCTCATGGACTTGTTTACGCCGTGTTGCCATTCTAATCTGGGTCTTCCTCTTTTCCGTCGACCTATCGGTTGCCATTCTATTACTTTTTTGGGGAGTCTTGATGCTGGCATCCGTTGAACATGCCCATACCACCTTAATTGTTTCTTCTTTATATCTTAAGTTATATTTCTTTCTATTCCCATACATTGTTTTATTACATCATTTCTGATTCGATCTCGTCTGGAAATACCTAAAGATCTTCTCATTGCATCCATCTCTACTGCTTCTATTCGCTTTTTGTTCTTTTCACTAATTCTCCATGTTTCAGCGCCATAAAGAAGAGTAGTTTTAATCATGGTCTCATATATATTAAATTTCCTTCTTTTCGTTATCTCTTTACTCCACAGTATACTACTGAGACATCCTAAGACTTTCTTTGCTTGAGTGATTCGTTTTTATATTTCTCGTATAACTATTTCACTTTATAAAAACGTGGAAATACAAACATAAACAAATAATTTAGTTTGATTTGTTTGACAAACCTTGTCACTTTTTCGGTATCGCTATTGGCTGCGGTGACAAAGACACAGTTTTTTTTTTAATTTTCTGTGATCGTGACTACAACCACAGAAGGGTTGGTGTATCTTGTGCTACAACGGTCAACGGCAAAAGATAAAGTTGGTTCATCTTGAACGGAACCGAACGCCAACGGCGAACGATGTTTATAAATGGACATACGAGTTTCCCATTTGACCATGTTGTAACGCGAACATCAGCGCCAACGTCAACATAAAGTTTATAAATCAGCCTTTATGTGTTCAGTTTTGCCCACAAACACAACCGGAGAGGAAATTTTTAATAAACTAAATATATTTTTTGAGGAAAATAATCTGAGTTGGAACGATTGCATTGATATTTATACAGATGAGGCCAACGCGATGACAGGTAATACAGCAAGACTAGTGTCATAAATAAAAAATAAAGCTCCTAATTGTAGTTCCAGCCATTGTATCCTGCATAGACAAGTACTTGCGATGAAGCAAATGCCGTCAAATCTAAAATTAGTTATGGATGAAGCGGTAAAAATAATTACTTTTATCAAATCACGACGTCTACAACCTCGATTGTTCTCATTATTGTGTGAAGATTATGGCAGCAAACATAAAACACTGCTGCTCCATACCAAATTGCGATGGCTGTCTGGGGGTAAAACTTTAACAAGGCTATTTGAACTTAGAGCCGAGTTACAAATGTTTCTTTCATATACTTCTTTTAATTTGAAAGACCGTTTGTATGATAAATCTTGGTCGTTCCGACTGTCTTTTATGGCGGATATCTTTCAAAAACTGAACGATTTAAATTTATCATTGCAAGGTCAACGGACAACAGTGTTTCAGACCTGTAACAAAATAACTGCCATCAAAAGAAACTTAGATTTTTGATTATTTGCGTCGGAAAAAGAGAAAGCTTTACGTCACTCAGTGTTCCAGTGAAATGTTTCAAGATGATGTATTTAAAGATTTGGTCAAATATCTCACTTCGATGCGTGCATCTATTGTAAAGTATTTTCCTGAAGAACAGAACACAAAAATGAAACTGAATTCATGGATTCATAATCCTTTTTTACCCAACTTATAAAAGCCCGAAAGTATGTCAATCGAGATATACGAATCTCTTTTAGAAATGTCATCAGACACATGTATGGAGTCACTGTTTAAAACGACGCCTCTCAATGATTTTTGGTGCAAAATCCGTGATGAATATCCAATGCTTGCCAAAATAGCTCTGAAAATTCTTCTTCCGTTCCCAATAACATATTCTCAACAACTGTGCAAAACAGGATTCTCAGCATATGCAGCCATGAAAACAAAATACCGCAATAGACTGGACGCCGAACCTGATATGAGACTTCAAATGTCCTCTATCAAACCTGATATCAACCAATTGATGAAAAATAAAAAAACAATTTCATACCTCCCATTAGTTAGAGTTTTCTTATTTAATAATCTTCGATTATTATACTTGTTATGTAAGTAAGTAATAAGTAACTGTTACATTGTACTTAGAATACACTTTTAAAAACTCTGTTCTATTGTAGGGTTCTAGTAAATTGCTGTTACTATTTTCCTTTTAATGTCGTCATATTTTCTTAAGTTTATGCAAACCAAAACAAGTAAATAGACGTGAAGTTAGTTTGTTAAACGTCACTTTATGTTTAAATGAACTACCACTATAGTATAGTGTAGTAGAGGTTGAGTCTTATAAAACATTTTGTATAAGGGAATAGTGCAACTGTTGTTATGTGAAAATAAAACTGTTGTTTCTACCATTGTCTTTATAATTTCATCATATTTTCTCGCCTGTTACTTCTCGACCTTCCTAGGACTTTAAATAATTACATCAAAACCAAAATAAGCCAAACCGATTCAGTCGTTCTCAATTTATTATAAAAAACGGTAAAAACACGTAAAATAACGTTTGTTAAACTTTTTTTTCTATTAATAATTAATAGAAAATATTTAATATTAATAATTATTAATAATTAATATGATTAATGATTAATAATTATTATTAAATCGACCACTTTCACCCTTTAGACAGGAAAATCGAAAAACAATTTCTGTCAGACAATGTGAAAAGTTGTTTTTGATGCTGCTGGTAAAAGTATCCTAAGAAAATTAGCTGATTATCTAGTAATTTCGGCACAGTCGTTTCTCAGACATGTTTGAGTCGTCATATGCCTTAAATGGCCCATATTTATCTTCAGACAAATTCATCTTCTCTTATAATGTCTATTTTTAAGCTCTCTTATAATATTTTAAGCTATTTAAGTAGAAAGATTAGATATGTCTATACATTTTTGGTAAGTCGTAAAATCAGTATGCTTCGGGAAAATTAAAGTAAAAACGATCCAAAACAAAAAAAGTCACAGAGCGAAACCGGGTCAGACTAGGCCTAACGAAGTGATACTCAAAGTTTGGAGAGAGTATCTATCATAAACTGTTTTGCCCACAAGTACTCTTACTATTAGGGATGGAGGTTTTTGACAAAATACCGGTTTTCGGTTATACCGTTTTTTTTTCTTACGGTTTAACCTGGCGGTTATAACCGGCCAAAAAAACCGGTTTTTTCAAAAACCGGTTTTCGGTTTTTTTAATCCAATAGGTTACAAGTTTGCACTTTCAGTTTGCTTCTGTATTTATAAAATAAAATAAAATTTGAATTATGGTTGTGTTTGATAACCTAATCTTAATCACCGTAAAAACCTAATAACCGGTTTTTGCTTTAAAAATAAAAAACCGGTTATAACCGGAACAAAAAAACAACCGATAAAACCGGTTATTGCGAAGTAAAAAAACCGGTTTTCGTTTAAAACCGGCAGGTTTTTCCCATCTCTACTTACTATTAGTGTCTAATAAAATGTTTTAACTAAATTGTTTTTTGTAAAACCAATACTCATACTAAATGTGTAAAATTTTCACTTGTTTAACTATATCTACGTTGAATTTTTTTAAATCTAAAATTTACAATATTGTTTACAGTTTTGTTACAGTTTTGTAAAGTTACGAAAAGTCAATACTTTTACTTACAGGAAATGTTGCGGCTGTTAATAATAAACTAGACTTTCCATCCAATATTAGTAACGAAAAAATTATTATTATTATGTGACACCCAATAGAAATTTTTGAGATCCACCGAAACCAAGGCTTATTCGTATTATTAATACACGATAAATATATAAGAAGGAATAAAGTATCATCTAAAACATAAGAATAAAAAAATTATCAATATATTAATGTGAATTTAACTATACCTTTTTGAGTCATCATCTGAATATTATATTTGTCCATGACTGCCATTCAACACAGTTCATAAGGGACTAAGAAAATAATTTAAACAATAAAACAGTAAGATTATGTACGTTATGGATAATCATTAAATTTCAATTAAGTCTAATTGGTTTGTTCATTTTGTATTATTTATTTAGAGCAAATGCAGCTTCTTATAGCACTTAAAGCATAATTATCATAACAGGGGCCATCAATATTGCATAATTTATTGTATTTATGTAATATTAGAGCAATCGATGTAGATCTTTTTATAATTATATAATTTGCATTTCCTTAAGGACTGCCTTCAACAGTTTCTTTAACCTAAATTTATAAAAAAACAAGATAATAAATTCTTAACGGTATAAATGAAAACAGTTTATTCTAAAACATTACAATTTTACAATTTGAATTAAAACTATTTTAAATTAAATTATTTGTCGGTGTTTGAATTTTAAACGAGACAGTCCATATTACCGGCATTCTGCTTATCTTTAGTGAAATATAAAAATAAAAATCCAGTTTTTTGTCGTGAAACAAATTAAGTGATTGATTGATGAAATCGCTAAAAACAATTATGAATTAAAAGTTCTTAGCTTCGATCAAGTCCAGCCAAAAACTGCTGACTACTATAATATAATAACAAATGCCCTAGCGGAAAAGAAGACAGAGTATCATACTTATCAGATAAAAAACGAGTGAAGTTTCAGGGTTGTTCTTAAAAACATGCATTACTCGATGGACAAAAATCTTATAAAAAAGGAAATAGAAGAGAAAGTTCACACTGTTAGAAATATTTGGAATATCAAACAACCTAAAACTAAAGACCAGTTATCCATGTTTTTCATCGACCTGAAACCTTCTAATAATAATAAAAATATATATAACACAGAGTTTCTATTAAACCATAAGATTAAAATTAAACCAGCGCAGCGTACCAAAAAAGAGAGATACCACAATGCTGTAGATGTCAACGATACTGACATACCAAGTCATACTGCCACCTTAGACCAGGCTGCGTAAAGTTGCCTGGGGATTATGCAACAGAAAAATGCACCAGAAAAGAAAGAAGTGCCAACGTTAAGTGTGTACTTTGCGAGGGAGATCACCCAGCAAACTACTAAGGTTGTAAAGTATACAAGGAGCTACAAACAAAAAAATTCCCAACGATTAGACCCAAGTCTAACATGCCGATTATTCACTCACAGCATATTCAAGAAGGAGTTACCTACACCCAAATAGTTAATAACTCACAAGAAATTCCTAATAGTAATACGAATCAAACAAAAGTAACTACTACCACTATTCCCATCTCAAATGACATAGCTGAACTAAAGGATACATTAAAAGTCCTGATGGAACAAATGGGTACAATGTTAAATCTGTTTAACACCGTCGTCACTAAATTAACAAAATAAACGAATTCTTAAAAATAGCTATTTGAAATGCCAACGGACTAACAAACCATGCTCAAGAGGTTAAAGCTTTTATATTAATACACAACATCGACATAATGTTAATCTCTGAAACATACTTTACAAATAGAAGCTATTTGAAAATTCCCAACTATGTAATATATAACATCAGACATCCAGATGGCACTGTGCATGGAGGAACTGCAATCATAATCAAGTCATCGATAAAACACCATGAATTAAATAAGTTTAAAAGAGACTATAATATACAAGCAATAAGTATTAGAATAGAAGACTGGAACGGTCCTTTAACAATAACTGCAATATACAGTCCAACACGACATGCCATAGCCACAAGTCAATACCAAGAATTCTTCAACACCCTCGGAAACAAATTTTTAGCAGGCGGCGATTATAACGCAAAACACACTCACTGTGTGAAACCAACGACCTTAAATACATATCCACTAGCGAACCCACATACTGGACCACAGACATAAAACAAAATTTCAGACTTGGTCGATTTCTGTGTGACCAAAGGAATACCACTCGAGTCTCAAACATCACAATCTTGTTTCGATCTTTCATCCGACCACTCTCCTGTCTTGGTCACGATATCCACAAATATCCTAGAAACAGAATCTCAGCCATATCTTAGTAATAAATATACCAATTAGATTAAATTCCGGGCTATTCTTGATGGCAGACTGCAACATGTGCAAGATCATCAAATTTTGTGGTAATAACTCTATATAGAAACATACTGTTTAAAAGATCTAACACCTCACGTGCATTGTGAGCTGGAATGCTGTCTTGCTGCAACCAAATTTTATCCATATTAACACATTGGCTGCCACCATAAGAGTGTTAGGTAAGTTCCCAGGGGCCAAAATAAAAAATGCTTACAAAAACAATATTTATTTATACTAACTTAAATGCTTACAAATACAATAATACAAAGTAAGTTTACATTCTTACAAATTTTTTTGAAAAAAAAAGCAAGATTACGGGTGATCCTAATGGCACTGCAATAACATAATACACATGTATGTGCCATTAATATCACCGGTGATCGTAAACAACTTAATGCTTTTTAGTGAAATGTGTCACATAGTAAATTTTCGCAAACATTACAAAATGTAGAAACAAGTTTTGGTTTATTTTAAGCTTCTTTACTATCTTTTGTTGCTGTTTCAGTGTAATATTTGTTACAACGTTTTCTCTTCTTCCTATTGTGTGTAGTTTTGGCGTCAACTATAACAAGGATATGCTTTAAATTAGTAATAGGTTCAGGCATCAGACTGTAATCGACTAAACTACGACTAAAAGCATTTTGCGAAATGAGATAATTCGCTATTTTGGTGTGTTAAAGGAATTCATCATCATCATCAATTATTAGCCCATATTTGTCCACTGCTGAACGTAGGCCTTCCGTCAAATTTTTTACCTATTTCTATCTTGAGCTTCTTGCATCCAATTTGTGGTAATGCGCTTGATAACATCTATCTGGTTCATCTATCATCCGTTAATCTGGTAACATGTCCGGCCCGAGCCCATTTTGCCATGGCCATTTTTTCAACTGCATCTGTGACTCCTGTTCTTCTTCTTATTTCTAGGTTTGGTACTTTATCTCTGATGGTAATACCTAATATTGATCTTTCCATAGCGCGTTGTGTAACTCTTATTTTATCTATTGTTCTTAAGAACAAAAAAAAGAAACAATAGATTAAAGGAATTATATATTATAAAATTATTGATGACCACCGTTTTCAATAAAACGTTAACTGCAGCTTTATGGTATCAGCAAACAGTTTTCCTCAGAGGTGCAAAATAGCTTGCGAGTTGATCTGAGATGTCAACACCATCCTTTACTTTGTTGCAGTCTATAATTACTTCAGGTTTAATAAGAGCTACACCATTTTTCTGATATTTACCTGTCTTTTTTTATGTCGATTTCTTATCTGATCGTCAAGAAGAGGACATCAAGTTTATCATGCTATTTTACTATTAAAATTCCATCATGATGTTTCTTTCCAATTATCTCTCCTTGTTTTTTTAATTTAGAGGAAAGTATCTCTTCTGGAATATATCTTCTGTATGTAGTGTCTCTAATAAGTGACTACTAGCATAAAACAATTATTGTTTTGATAAAGGCGCAGACGTGTAGTAATTATCGGTTATTACAACTGTTTCTATTTATAAATAGTCTTTTACTAAATCTAGTATAATTTTTCTCGATAAATCCTGCCTTTTATTAGCCATTTTCCCGGTTTATATATTCATTTTTTAGAGTATAACCTGCAGGATTACATAATTTAAACAGTTTTAAGCCATAGCGATGATGCTTTGAAGGTATATATTGTTTAAAAAGTAGCCTTTCTCGAAAGGGAATCATACTTTTATCACAAACTAATATTGAGCCAGGATTAAGGTCGATTCTCACTATACGTTCCGTTTACTTTCCATACCCGTTCCATATACCTCCCATTATTTTAACCACAATTCTCAGTAGACGTCGCGTTTACTTACAATAAGTCTGGTTTTTCTCAATGAACTTTAAATTAGAGTGGAAACAACTTCCACATTCAGTTGTGTAGACAAAAATTACTTTTTCTGAGTCATCCAGTATCACAGTTGCTAAGAGTTTGCATTATACACATAAAAAAACAAATAATTTAAAATTTATTCGGTATCGAGTTCCTTGACAATAGCTGACCAAATATTGTCTTTAAATGAATTATCGCTATATTTTTTATTATCAAAATCATATAAGGCATTATTTTGCCTGACAAGTTCTATCAATTTTTCGTCATTCATATTTATCTTAACAACTTAGACTGAACCGCGATGTAATAATATTCGCACTATCCATACCGTACCCGACACATCGCAGCTTGTAGCAGAAAAAATACGTGGCCGGTAATCTTGAACGCGAGGCTTCGGGAATGGTAGGTAAACGGAACGGAAAGTGGGCATATACTATATGATTTGTGTTTAATAATATTTTATGTAAATGGAAAGCCACGGATATGGAAAGTAAACGGAACGTATAGTGAGAATCGACCTTTATATTGTTGGGCAAAACGTAATTGTGTCATTTCAAATAATTTCCTAATTTTATGGCAACGATCGTTTAGTAAAGCAGCCATGTTATCAGCAAAATGTAAAAATATCAAAAGAAGTCGAAATCTTTTTAACGTCATTATTAAACTTCGGCAAATATGCAAATAAAAAAGTATGAAATATGCGCATAAACATGCAGTATTTTATGGCAAAATATGCAGTATTCTCCTGCACCAATGCATCTGAATCTCCTCTACAAAATTTCATCATCGATCAGTTTCCTGTACACATGAAAAATGGTTAGTTCGGTTATATTTTGAGGATAACTATCATCATAGATATATGATTCATTACCAGAAAACTGTATATCGGGACCTAAATGAGTGCAGTCAACTTCGTACCATTCATCGTCATTATTTTGCTGTCGTTAGATTCTACCGATTGTTGTCCATTTGCATCCATTAAGATAAAATCACTGTTACATTCATCTTCTTTATCAGATTTTTCTTCATCACTCGGGTTGTATTCTGAACCGGATAACAAAAATTCGTCAGAATCCTCCTCCTCTAACAAGTGGAGCAACTCCGCCTCTATCAACTTTTTATTTTTATTTGGCATACACTGCGTTTTACTTGTATTTGGAAAATTATCCATGATCTGAAAAAAAAATCTAATTTAAAAAGTACCTAATTTTATTAACACCATTTTTTTGGACTGAGGTGGAAAGATTCGTAAAATCTACTAAGGGAAGGTGTCCCTAGTACTGTTGGAATCAACCAAAGAAGGACCAGAGACATACGCCGACGGCACGATGTCAAACTATGTGACAGAGGGCCCCCTTCGGACATCCCTGCCAGGTCGCCTACCAACTAAAACCACCCCCTCTTCGACCCATGGTATACCTGGACGAGTTCATTAGCGAACGAAACATGGGGATACCACGCGCAGACTGAGTTAAAGGTGCCCATTAGGACTATTTATTTTAGTTACAGCACTTACCCAAAAGCAGTAAGCGTGTAGGGAAAGAGACCTAGTTCCCAAGCGGAGAAACTTGAGAGCTTAAAAAAGGGGGGTTGCCGTAAAGGGTAACATTTGGTACATATTTGTACAGAAAAGAAAAAGAAGTAAATAAAAAAAGAATGTTTATGTTTTTTTTTATTATTTATTTTTGTATTTGACCCCTTACCCAGCTTGTTCGGCTCTTTCTATTATAGTCTTCCTTTTCATGATACCTGTTATATGGTTGATTATATATTCAAAATTCTCTATGCTGGTCATTGCAATCTGCATGATGTTGTTGAAAGCGATCGCGCCGAATCTATTCTGCAGCCTTTGTTGTTCGTAGGCGAAAACATTACACCGGAAGATGCAATGTTCCGCATCGTCCCTCTCATCACACGAGGTGCATATGTCATCGTTGGTTTTTTTGATGCCATATGTGTAGGATCTGAAAGATCCATGACCGGTCAGGAATTGAGTAAAATAGTACTTTACTCTTTTAAATTTACAGTTGTACCATGCTACAACATCGGGGACAAGCGTTTTGGTCCAACGAACCTTCGTGGTCTGTACCTCCCATTTTCTTTGCCATTTTATAAGCATGTTCACTCGTATGGTCCTTCTTACCTGAGGTAGGTGACCGTCATGGGCTTCATACAGCATTTGTCTTTCTTTGACAAGCAGGTGGATGGGGAGCGTTCCCGCAATCACCTATAAGGTCAGCGTAGAAGTGGTTCGGTACGCGCTCACCACTTTTAAAAGGGGCTTCCTTTGGACTCTTGTTATAATATCTTTGTACTTCTGGTATTTTAGTACGTTAATCCAAACGGGAGTTCCATATAGAAGGGACGATTGCACTACTTGAAGGTACAATTTTCTCTTGTTGCTGCTGGGCTCTCCTATGTTGGGTATTATTCTTTGGATAGCTGCCATTCGTTTATCCGACTTCTTAACCACTCCTAACAGGTGTTTCGTATACCTCAGGCCTCTGTCCAGGTCGATGCCTAAAATAGGCTATTGCCTATTTGGAAGGTCAGGTCCGGCCCATTCCTTGGAGCTTTAAGGATGACCACTTCTGTCTTGTGGCCTGCGAGTTCGAGATCATTATTTTCCATCCACCTGTTCACTTTCTCGCAGCATTCGTTTACGATTTCCACAAGGTCCCAGTGCCTGTCGTTAGTGACCAATATGGCAAGGTCATCTGCATAGGCTACTGCCATGGTGTCTCTCCCATAGTCGATGTTTAAGACCCCAGTGTACAAGACATTTCACAACGTTGGGCCTAGTACAGAGCCTTACGGTACGCCGGCTGTTAGTTTCATCTCAACATTTCTGGCCACTAAAACATATCTCTCGCATAAGTATCGTTTTATAATATTGTTCAAATATCCCGAGACTTCAGCGGTTTCTAATTTAGTAATAATATGGTTCCAGTTGGCAGAGTTAAAAGCGTTTTTTACATCAAACATTACTAGAGCGGCCCATCATGTTCTGCTGTTCTTCACAGTGTCTGTAATATGCTTGACCGTATCTATAGCAGATTTTACTTTCCTGAACCCGTATTGTCTGCTTGAGATGATGTCATTTTCTCTCAGCTCTTCTTCAAGGCGGTTCTTAACAATATTCGCATATAGTTTTCCCAGGCAGTCGAGGAGGCATATCGGTCTATAGGCTGTGGCTTCTTCCGGGTCTTTACCGGGTTTGAGTATTAGAGTTAGTCTAGCGAGCTTGAGCTGGTTAGGAAACTCTTGTCTTGTCAGCAGCTGATAGCTCAATATGGATGAGATAGCTTCTGGTTGTGTTTTAACTATCAGTTTTATCGCCTCTGGTGGGACACGATCGGGTCCAGGGGACTTACCTACTTTAATGGACTCTGCAGCTTTGATGAGTTCCGCATTACTTATCTCCTCCGGACAGATATGTGTATTGTACGTATGTTCAATGCTGGGCTTGTTGGGAAAGAGGGTGTTCGCTATGTCTCTTCTTTTATCATCGCACAGGTTGTATGGGGTCTCTAACCTCAGCGTTTTGGTGGCTATTCGATAGGCTTTGCCCCACACGTCATTTTCCAGCGCCTCGCACAAGTCCTGCCAACATGTGCGCTTTGCCCTCTTTATAAGTTTGTTTAATTCGTTCTTGTCGCGTTTATATTCTTCTTTCGTCCGCTGAGTCCTGTTTCTCTGTGCGATTCGCCTGAATCTAAGGCATTCTGTCCATTTTAACTGAATTTCGTCATTCCACCGGTAGGGTACGGTGTATGAGGCGGTTTTGCTCCTGCTGCTTAATTTGTATGCCCTAGTAATGGAATTCCTGAAGGTGGAAAAGTCAGTAGTTTGTTCCTGTAGATTGCTAATTCACCTCTTTCGAACGTGTGTTTCCCATTATTTATCACTACCATATCAGTAGACGCGATCCATTCGTTCCATATATTCCCTTTGACGTCATTTCTTGGGGACCCCACCATATGGATTTGGCGTTTATGTCGCCAGCAATTATATAATGCTTCTCTGTTAGTGCCGCCTCTATGATGTTTTCGGCCTTCTCTTTATATTGTGTCATGTTGATGGTTGGTGATATATAGCATGCTATAATAGCTACATCATTGAGTTTTATCTTAATGAAGCTTTCTTTCTTGGTGATTTTGCTTATGGATAGATTCTTGTTCACCAAGAGGATGGCGACGTCAGCCCGCTTGTCGGCGACCCAACCAAACTTTTCAGAAATGATTTTATTAGGTTCAGGAACTATAATGAGATCTGCTTTTATTTCCAGGGCTTTGGCGTGAATTAGATCGTGTCCCACCTTGGCTCTTCCGATGTTAACTTGTAATATTTTGAGAGTCTTCGCACCGGTCGCGGTCGAAGCCAGCTTAGTCAGTGGTGGGAGACTTTAGCTTTTCTAAACTACTATCTAGGGTGTTTTTCTCTACATTCCACGGGAAGGAGGGTGTAGTGGTTACATCAGATTCCTCATTCGGGGGAGGGGAAAATGAACGACTGAGCCGTTCGGCCTGCTGCAAGTGTTTGGCCGCCACGCTGTCGCACATGGAGCTAAACTGCTCCATAAGGGTGGAGTGGATCGCTCCATGAAAGACCTCGTCGTCGGCTTTCTCGACCTCTTCATATGACGGCCCTGAGACCTCAACCTTTAACTCGTCAGTTTTCTCTGAGTCCATGTCCATTTCAATCGGGGTGAGGGTAGCGGAAGGGATATCTATTGTAGGAGTAGGTGGCTGGTATGCCTGTGGGGGGGGGGATCTCCAGCGACTTTTTTTGGTCCGCCAATCGAGCCGGAACTCCTTACATTTGCCACTGCCAATACGGTGCGGGTCTTCGCAGATTACGCACCAATCTGCCCCATTGCAAGATTCGAAGGTGTGACCCTTTTTTTCACACTTCGGGCAGGATCCCGTACGGTCAGGACCGTCGCACTTGCTCACATCATGTGTATCTGACCAGCATCTCTGGCACCTTCTGATGCTGTACCTGGTGATCCAAATGGCACAGTTGTAATCTCTTAGGATCGCCGGTGATCCTTGTGGCAGCCAATGTATTAATAGGTAATGCTCAAACTGCTAAAATTATGTGATTTTTTAGGGGATCTAGGTATATGCTACGACACAACGTGCCCAGAATAAAAAACGGGCCAATTACGTTGTCACCTAAAATACCAGCCCGGAAGTTGCTTTTTTGACAATATTGTGTTTTGTAAGGAACACATGTGCCCATTTTCTGTAGAGTACCCTACGGTAACGGATATATTGTGACGGCAAGAGAAAGATCGTATTTACAGATTTTTATCTGTAAATAAGATTTTTTTATGAAATATTCGTCACGATTAGTGCGTTCTATCATGTCCTCACAAAACACCATCCGTCATTTATAGGATGGCATCAAGGAAAAATTGATTTCAGCTAGATTACATACAGCAGTTTCACGCTGTTCCCATTCAACATTAATTGCACTAGCTGGTTGATTTTCATCTTTATCCCTATCGGTGCATTTTCTACAATTCTTACTACAACTAGTTTTTTTAAATTTATAAATATTGTTGTAAATTGTAGATTTTGTTAGTACAGGGCCTTCGAATGAAAACGAAAATCTACCGATTATATCATCGGTACTACTTACAGAATAATGTCATTTAATAATTTGAATTTTATGTTCAGTTGTAAAGGTTACCATTTTCCTAATTTAAAGTATCAATTTCTTTATTCTCTATTTTTTTGCGAATAAAACCATAATTATCTGCCATAATACTCTGCCAAAGCACAAGATGGTTTTTTATTTCTGCAATCACTAAAATTTAAAAACCGTATTGTGCTTTGGCAGAGCATGTAATCGATAAAGACCATATTATGGATTTTTATAACATTAAAATTTTATGTAGTGAAAGTAATAAATTCAAAAGGACTTTTTTGGGAATAGTTTGTATTAGCAAAAATGACAATAGTTTAAACAAAAGATTAGAAATTCAAAATCTAAGCAAAATTTATACTGATATTACTTCTTTGTAGTTTATATATATATGAAACCAGTAAAATATTACATTTTGATTTATTTTTCCATATATTTGTTACATTTTTCCAGGCATCTATCAATGGTGAATAAATCTTCTTTTTCGTTACTAAACACAAAGAATTTTTAAACAAAATTTTATTCTTGGCAATATAATTGTCAAAAATAAAAAGTTTAAGTTGGCATTTATGACATTGGGGCTTAATTGTAATTGGTCGCTGTTTTAACTTATTTTTAAATTTAATTGTTTTTGTGTCAAGAAACTTTTTTAAAATTATATTAAAATTTTAGAGAAACATTTACTAGATAAGAATATTTTTAGAATAATTCTTTTTGAAATATATTTTTCTTTCTAATTCAACTTTGTAAGTTATTTTGTATTTTTTAGCAGCTCTTGATAATAATTGTAAACACAATTGAAAGCTCGAGATAATTAATAGTAAACCAATAGCTCCTTTTATTGACTCCAACCCATCCAAAACATAAGAGAAACCTAAATCGAAATGTTCAAGCAAATCTGCCTTTCATCAATCAATCAAATTTATTGAAAAACGATACTGGTAATTGACAAATATAGTTTTCTAATAAAGTTTTTGATTGCCATTTTGTTGCAACATCTCTTTGTCACCCTTAGAAGGTTTTTATTCATCGGAATGATTTATAATAAATCATAAAACACTACATAAATTATAAAATAAACCTTACAAGCACCCCATACACTCGAATTTCCATTACTCTTGTTAAGAGCCGAGATTATAACTATCGCGTTGGGACACCATTAAAATATTTATAATTGTAAGCGCCAGATCTATAAAGGTATAAGCCAAATTTAAATTGGAAACATTCCAATCGCGTACTAAATCTGGTGGATTCCATATTGCCTTTATTTTACTTCCAATAGAAATCGATAGGGATCTGTGAAAATTTTAAGCCATGTGTGAATTTATTGGGTTTTAAATTAAAACAAATCGTGGTTTTATGAATCACGTTTTGTTGTTTTCTGTTTTTTGACCAATTTGTATGATCAAAGGTTAATCGAATATTATGAATAAAACATTTTGTCTGTCTACTGGTGAAATTACTTTTTAATTGTTTACCATTAATTGAACACCGTTAATGCTGATGCGAATTTTTGTTAAACAGATGATATTTTAAAAGGTAAGTATTGTATAGATGGTATGGGTCATATTAATATATATATATTATATAACTAATGTTGGGGTCTATGATAAACTTTTCCACTACAGTTAAAACTTTTACATTAGCAATAAAAATAATTTAATTTATTTTTACATAGAGTAAAAATTGTTTGTTAATTCTTGTTACGGTTCTGTAACGATAAAATTTTTAAATAAAATATAATATTAATAAAAAAATAAAGCACGCCGCTGTTCAAATGTTAATAAAGGAATTATTTCTGTGGTCATATCAAGGGGTCTTTTTCTAAAGTGTAAGAATAGTTATCTATTGCGTATGATACGAATTAAAGCGAGATGGACATGTCTCGCCCAAATATCAGAACTAGTTTTGCAGCCTATACAAAAATATGGATGGGTTCGTCCAAGGTTACTTAATAGCAAGAAATAAAAAACAAAAAGACATTCGAGAGAAGACTGGGGAAGTTAAATGTTGTCATGTTGATGAAATGGATTATGCCGCAATTCCGGCAGTTAAAAATTACTTCTAATAATCGTTAATGTTAGTTCTAGTGTAACGAACTTAGTATGTACGTTCTGTGTAAAAAGTTAAAGTGCTGAAGGTGAAATGGTAGATGGTTTTACAACAACTTTTGGAAAAGCAAGGTAAATTTTACCCAATATAAAATGCAGCATAGGGCATAGCTGAAATCTAGGCCAACGAATAATTCGACACCTAATAAGAGTCCGAAGAACATCAATAAGTAGACTATTGTGCTTTCCTTTTCTTTAAAAAAACCTAGGTTTCGGTAACGCGCTAAGGCCTTTAAGAAAATAAAAAATATACAATATGACTGAACAAATTTTTCACCAATCCGCAGTTTTTAGTAGTTTTATTCAATCATTTTTATATATATAAATCGTTTATACAGATTGGATTTTACTAAGTTCTAATATTGCATTTAAAAAATAGTATTCAGTAAATAAGTTAGTATTAACATTAAAATTCAACTATAATTAACCTAACTAAAACCTTTAGGGTTTAAGGATAGGATAGAATTGTCCAGTCCTATCGTATAAATAGGTTGGTACCAATCCTTAGGGTATATAAATGTTTATTTCTTTATGTAGGTATTTAATGATTAAAATACATTATGTCATTTTACCTCATCTACACAAGAATTTGTTATATTATTTTATATTAAACCGACTTTCATAATTTATTGAATTTTATTTCTAGACATAGTTTGTTGTTGGATTTACAGGTTGTCCTATTAGAATATAAAAATTTATATTCAATAATACAGGGTTTCTCAGGGTACCTAGTGATTCGTTAACATTATCAGTTGGTCGTAATTACTGAAACTCTGGGTGGTCCACTAAATCGAAGGGTCTTCAAGCGAAGAAGTAAAAATCGCAAGGAACTGTGGGACAGTGAAGTTTTCTCTGGGTTTAGAATTATACTAATCACCGGGGTTGGCTTGGTATCACTGTTCTCCCACATTTTTATGGTTCTTCGACCGCGGATCCTCAATTTTAGGGCACAAAGAGCCACGGATCTGTTGTTCTTTTAATCTGGGCACATTAGTGTTAATATAAAAATTAATAAAACGAAAAGAAAAGAGAATAAAAAATATACGACCGAAGAAACCAACAGCAGACAGTCTAGAAAAATGGTAAAAGAGCTAATATGGCAACAGAAATAATTTTCCAAATAGAAAAACAATAAAAAAAAAATATTAGTACTAAAAAGAGTACAACAAATTTATTTATGTTTCTATTAGTTAATAAAAACTATAGAATTCTTTTGTCTAAAAGAAACATTAGGTTATGTAAGGTACTTAATAATTTCTAAAGCAGATTTGATCTGCATCAAACCCTTTGTTTGCTTACAACAGACCAAGGGATGTCAAGTCCTTAAAAAACCAAAATTAAAAGTTTTTCAGTATTTAAATAATACATATTATACATGAGTTTATAAAACGTTCTATATACCTAAAACGTTGAAATCAAATTTCAAAAATAAATAAAGTTTAAAAAGATAAATTCAAAATAAAGTTCTTTTGTAGGAAAGATAAAGTTTTTGCAATAATTCTTTAGAAATAAACTTTAGAAAGAAAGAATATTCAAAATTTAAAAAATAATTTGAAACAAATATAAAACATTTTATTTAAAAAATAAAAACCATTTGGTAATATCCTATTTAAATTAATATATTAAAATAAAATGTCTAACCACAAAGCCACCCGTGCAGCTTATAAAGGAAAAATTAGTCAAATCCTAAATCAAGTAAAAAATTCTATCGTAGAGGTTGATCTAGATATTTACGAAGAGATTTTAGGAAAATTGAGGACGTATTATGAAAAATATAATGAAGCATATTTTATGTTGCTGGAAGATGAAAGGTTCACAGATGATAAAGACAATGAAATGGTGGACCAAATTTATTATGAAGCTATAAAATTAATAAAAGGGACAATGCGGAGGTTGAACAGCCAACCAAGTGAAGCTGAACCGACGCTGCAGCCAATGGCGATGGAAGCGAAAGTGAATGTCACTCTTCCTAAAATAAACATACCTGTGTTTTCACATGGAAATGAAGAATATGGTCCATTTAAAGAATTATTCAAGTCACTCATCATGGAGAACGAATCAATACCGGAAGTACAAAAGCTGCTATATTTAAAAACGTCTGTAAAAGGCGAGGCTTTTAAACTACTAGAAAACATACCCGTAAGTGGTGAAAACCTAAGGCTAGCATGGGAGGTGTTAGATTCACGATATGCAAATAAAGCGCAATTAATAAAAAATATAATTAAAACCCTTTTAAATAATAAACCTATACAGCATTCAAACAATTTAACGAATGACCTACGGGAAATGTATACTAACACTTATAATAGTTGGAACAAACTAAAAAATTTAAATTTAACACCCCAACAAATATTGGATATTCTTATGATCAATATGGTTGAGCAACGATTGGATTATGGTACAAAAAGGGCACTCGAATTTGGGTCGCATGCCGAAGAAATACAGACTTTTGAAGAGTTTTTAGACAGTGTAAAAGTACACTGTGAACATTTAGAAAATTTGAACCATTTCAAAAAGACAGGACCGTCTTTAGAAATAAAGAGGAGAGCTAGTTTCCATATTTCCAACGATAGCAAAGCCGAGGAATGTACTTATTGTAAATTAAATAACCATAAAATTACCAATTGCTATAAATTTAATAATCTTCTTAACGATCAAAAATATCAATATGTTAAAGAGCATAAGCTTTGTATTAAATGTCTAAAAGGACATACAGATAGTTGTAGAAGCGATATAAAATGTAAATATTGCGCAAAAGACCATCATAGTCAAATGCATTTCAGAACTAAAACGGAGAGTTCTTCAAATATAAACGTGAAAAAAGATTCAAAAAACAATTTTACTAATAATAAAAATAAAAATAGTGCCAATAATGGCTATAAAAATAAAACAAACAGTAAAACGGATGACAATGAGGCAAGTACGTCCGCAAATACAACTGTTAGTTCTAATAATGCTTCTAGTAATCAATCAACAGTTGTGTTGCTTGGTACTATCCAAGCGTACGTATATAATGTAAAGGGTCAGAAAAAGCTCGCCAGAATCCTGCTCGATCAAGGCAGCCAGACTTCTTTCTGCACAGAGCAATTTGCTGAACAATTGAATTTGAAACCTATAGATGCTAAGCTGCAGATAAGGGGCATCGCGGAAAAGGCTTCGGTGTCAAATAAAATGTTAAAATTACGTTTGACAACTTTGAATAATAAAAATAAATTTAATATTAAATGTCATATTTTGCCAAAAATCACTGGCGATTTGCCACAGTTACGTATAAATAAAGATAAGTTGCGATTGCCGGAAAACTGTAGCCTGGCAGATATAGAATTTAATATACCGGGGAGGGTCGATATCTTGCTCGGAGCCGATTATGCTTATGATATATTGCTAGAAGGCATTGTAAGACTTGGTAAAAATTTACCGATATTACAAAATTCCAAATTCGGACATATCTTGTGTGGTTCGGTTCCTCGATATGCACTGACGGATGCGAATTCTTTTGTAGCTTGTGTAAATAATGTTCACTCTACATTTTCACTCCATTCGAATACGGAATCTTCATTAGAAAAATATGTAAAGAAGTTCTGGGAATTGGAGAGCATCCCTGAAGTGATGATGGACCGGACGCAGGATGAAGTACTGGAGGAGCACTTTCAGAAAAATACAATAATACTACAGGATGGTGCCTATCAAGTTACTCTACCAGAAAATGATCAAATAAAAGATTTAGGAAGTTCAAGATACCAGGCAGAAAAGAGGTTTCGTGCATTGGAAAATAAATTTAGAACTGCTCCAGAAGCGTTCCTGGAATATAAACAAGTTATACAGGAGTATATAGACAGCGAACATGTTGAAAAGGTAGAAAATTCGCAGGAGTATAAAAATGTACATAATGTACAAAAATACTATATGCCACATTTTGCGGTAATAAAAACAGAAAGCTCCTCTACGAAAGTGCGCGTCGTCTTTGACTGTTCAGCAAAAACGAATACTGGTTTTTCCTTGAATGATGTCCTATACAAAGGAATGCAAGTACAACCCAATTTGTATGAAATACTATTAAGGTTCCGTACATTTAGTTATATTTTAATGGCGGATATAGAAAAAATGTTTAGACAAGTCCGTGTCGATCCTAATCAACTGTATTTATTAAATTTTATGTGGAGAGAAAACCCCACAGATAATTTTGAACACTATCAAATGAATAGGCTTCCTTTCGGTCTGACCTGTTCACCCTGGTTGTCCACTAGGGTTTTAAATCAAATCGCGGAGATTAACAAAGATAAACATAAAGGAGCCTCGATTAGCCTGCTTAACCAGACTTGGGTTGACGATATACTTACAGGGTGTCAACATAAAGAGGATTTAAAAAATATATATACCGGTCTTAACGAAATATTAAATAAAGCCGGTTTTAACCTTCATAAATGGGGATCGAATGATCAAGAGTTCATAAATGAAATTTGTACAACTCCGATAAAAGAATATCACTTACATACGGAGGAAAATATAGAACAAGTGAATAAAGTTTTAGGTACCAAATGGTGCGCTCCACGTGATGAATTTATGTACACATTTTCTCTGAAAAATTCAGAGAAAAACCTCACCAAGAGAGGCATTTTAGCTACTGTAGCTAAATGGTACGATATATTTGGGTTATTAGCTCCGGTGATAGTACAGGGGAAATTAATAATACAAAAATTATGGAGCCTTAAATTAGGTTGGGATGAAAGTTTGAAAGATCCTGAAATATTGCATGAATGGGAGCAATTATTAAAAGAATTGCCTCTTATAGAAAATTTAAAAATTCCTAGGTGTCTGTTTGAAATAAATAAAGTAATAAAATCCATAGAAATACATTCATTTAGTGACGCAAGCGCCACTTGTTTCTGTTGTTGTATTTATGTGCGGGCAGTGTATCAAGATGATACTGTAACTAGCCGGTTGCTAACCGCTAAAACTAGGGTTGCTCCGTTGAAGGTCACCACGATACCACGATTAGAGTTATCTGCTCTGTTACTGAGTGCAGAACTCTCCCAAAAGGTATATGAAACCTTGTCCTCCGTTTTGGAAGTAAAACAGATACACTTATGGTGCGATTCAGAGATAGCAATATATTGGGTAAAGTCCCCAGAAACAAATTGGAATGTTTTTGTGGCAAACAGGGTAAAAAAATTCCAAAACATATCAAAAAATATCATATTGCATCACATACCCACTAAATTGAACGTCGCGGATATTCCTACGCGTAAAATTAAAATTGCTCAATTAATTGATAATAAATTATGGTGGAACGGACCTGAATTCTTGTTAAATAAAAATATTGATTATACACAATTTAAATTGAATGTTGATTATAACACTGACACAGAGCTTAAGAAGCAAAAGGTAGCCTTAGTGGTAAGACATGTCGAAACAAAAGATATATTTTCCGAATTATTTAATAAAACGTCAACGTTTACTAAACTCTTGTATACTATAGCCTTTGTAAATAGGTTTGTGAATAATTTAAAAAATTCACGCAATAAATTGCAAACCCAGACGGGTAAAATTACTGTCGAGGAATTAGACCGAGCAGAGATTTTAATTGTAAAAAATATTCAAAAACAAAATTTAATTTTAGAATTTCAGGAGTTAACAAAAAATAATTTTGTAAAAAATAAATCTATACAGAAATTGTGTCCTTTTGTGGACCCACACTTAAAACTTATAAGAGTGGGAGGCCGTTTAGGTAATACTCATTTAAATTACGATCAAAAACACCCTATTTTGTTACCCAGTAATTATAAAATTGTTTATCTATTGTTAAAAAGAGAACACATTCGTTTGCACCACGCAGGTGCTCAAACAGTGTTAGGAAATTTCCGTACTAGGTACTGGCCTATGAACGGTTTAAAAATGATAAAAAAGATTGTTAGATCTTGTCACGTATGCTTTAGGTATAAGCAGAGAAATGCCGAGCAGTTGATGGCAGAATTACCTGCCAATAGGGTAACGCCCAACCGAGCCTTTACAAATGTAATGGTAGACTATGGGGGTTATTTTCAGATTAAAACTTCTACATTGCGAAAGGCCTCATTAGTTAAATGTTACATGGCAGTTTTTGTATGCACGGTTACAAAAGCCGTTCATTTGGAATTAGTTTCCGATTTGTCTACAGAGGCATATATAATGGCACTAAAACGTTTTGTAAGTAGAAGGGGGTTGCCGAAATCTATTTTGTCAGATAACGGTACGTGTTTTTGGGGATGTCGAAACAAATATAAAGAATTAAAAACTTTTTTCCAGAAGTCGGAGGTAAAGGCGGAAATAAAGAATTATTGTTTAAATAATTTCATAGAATTTAAATTTTTAACACCTCAAGCACCCCATCAGGGTGGCTTACATGAAGCTGGCGTAAAAAGGGCCAAATATCACATTTATAGGATGTTAGGTGATACTAAATTAACCTTCGAACAATTCTATACGGTGCTAACCCAAATAGAGGCCGTAATGAACTCTCGCCCTCTGACACCCATCTCCAACGATGCAAATGACTTAAGTAGTCTCACCCCGGGACATTTTCTAATAGGAGAAAGTCTAGTGAATTTACCTGAAAGGGATATTTTAAATGTTAATGAAAACAGACTGTCTGTATACGAAAAATTAACTCGAATTCAACAAACCTTTTGGAAACGCTGGAGTTTAGACTATTTATCTGAATTCCAGGCCCGTAATAAGTGGTATTTAGAGCGGGACAATTTGAAATTAAATGACCTAGTCTTACTAAAAGACGATAATTTGCCACCAATGAAATGGAAATTGGCAAGAGTAATAAAAATACATCCGGGTTCGGACGGTAAGGTGCGAAATGTGGAAGTAAGGACATCTACTGGTATATATACCAGACCCATTACTAAATTATGTATTTTACCTTTAGAAAAGGAGATGCTGGCTTTCGAGAAGGAAAGTCTGGTAAATATGACTAAAATAGTAGACTTAAAGGGAAAATGTAACATTAACTTGGAAAAGGTTACGGCCTGAGGTTCCGAGGGGAACAAAAATTTCTCCCGAAATTGGGTCTTGGGAATTTCCCAAGCCGGGGGAAAAATGTTACGGTTCTGTAACGATAAAATTTTTAAATAAAATATAATATTAATAAAAAAATAAAGCACGCCGCTGTTCAAATGTTAATAAAGGAATTATTTCTGTGGTCATATCAAGGGGTCTTTTTCTAAAGTGTAAGAATAGTTATCTATTGCGTATGATACGAATTAAAGCGAGATGGACATGTCTCGCCCAAATATCAGAACTAGTTTTGCAGCCTATACAAAAATATGGATGGGTTCGTCCAAGGTTACTTAATAGCAAGAAATAAAAAACAAAAAGACATTCGAGAGAAGACTGGGGAAGTTAAATGTTGTCATGTTGATGAAATGGATTATGCCGCAATTCCGGCAGTTAAAAATTACTTCTAATAATCGTTAATGTTAGTTCTAGTGTAACGAACTTAGTATGTACGTTCTGTGTAAAAAGTTAAAGTGCTGAAGGTGAAATGGTAGATGGTTTTACAACAACTTTTGGAAAAGCAAGGTAAATTTTACCCAATATAAAATGCAGCATAGGGCATAGCTGAAATCTAGGCCAACGAATAATTCGACACCTAATAAGAGTCCGAAGAACATCAATAAGTAGACTATTGTGCTTTCCTTTTCTTTAAAAAAACCTAGGTTTCGGTAACGCGCTAAGGCCTTTAAGAAAATAAAAAATATACAATATGACTGAACAAATTTTTCACCAATCCGCAGTTTTTAGTAGTTTTATTCAATCATTTTTATATATATAAATCGTTTATACAGATTGGATTTTACTAAGTTCTAATATTGCATTTAAAAATAGTATTCAGTAAATAAGTTAGTATTAACATTAAAATTCAACTATAATTAACCTAACTAAAACCTTTAGGGTTTAAGGATAGGATAGAATTGTCCAGTCCTATCGTATAAATAGGTTGGTACCAATCCTTAGGGTATATAAATGTTTATTTCTTTATGTAGGTATTTAATGATTAAAATACATTATGTCATTTTACCTCATCTACACAAGAATTTGTTATATTATTTTATATTAAACCGACTTTCATAATTTATTGAATTTTATTTCTAGACATAGTTTGTTGTTGGATTTACAGGTTGTCCTATTAGAATATAAAAATTTATATTCAATAATACAGGGTTTCTCAGGGTACCTAGTGATTCGTTAACATTATCAGTTGGTCGTAATTACTGAAACTCTGGGTGGTCCACTAAATCGAAGGGTCTTCAAGCGAAGAAGTAAAAATCGCAAGGAACTGTGGGACAGTGAAGTTTTCTCTGGGTTTAGAATTATACTAATCACCGGGGTTGGCTTGGTATCACTGTTCTCCCACAATTCTAAAAAACAATACGTACAAATAAGAACTAAACTAATTTTAGTATTACAAAACATTTGTGTGAAACAAAATCAAAATATTCCCCCTTGGACTGTTCCCATCCCATCTATCAATACCAAACTCTCCATATATAAAAAAGCAGATAATCATCCCAAAACATTATATCAATATATCCTCCAAGAACTCAAGATATACAGTAACCATAATCTTATACTTACCGATGTCTCTAAAACTATAGATGGAGTGGGAGCAGCATTTATGTCTAATAAAACAAAAATATTAATAAAACTCCATAAATTAACATTCATTTACACAGCCGAGTTAACCGCTATTCTTAATGCAATAAATTTTGTGGCAGAAAATAGTATCAAAAACCCTGTCATTATTACGGATTCCCTAAGTTCTGTAATTGCCCTAAATAACTTATATCCTAGCCATCCAAGTATACTACTTATTAAATCAGTATTAAGCCAACTGCAAACTATGAACATAAAAGTCAACTTTGTATGGATTCCTTCCCATATCGGAATTGCTGGTAATGAAGAAGTAGATTCCTTGGCAAAACTAGCAACCTCGAGTCCGGAAGCTGTAGAAATCAGAAGCATCCCACATCTAGATATAAAACCTATAATTAGGAACTTAATAATCAATGATCAGGCAGACCAAGTGGAATCAGTCAACATCCAAACTACGAGAAGTAAAACATTCCATATTACCTTGGAAATCAACACCAAATAAGCGTATACGTCAAACCATCCTATCCCGTCTGAGAATAGGCCACACGGTCATCACCCATAAATATCTGCTGAAGAGTGAATTAAAACAACAGTGCAACGTATGTGATATTGTGCTCAGTGTTTGCCATATTTTACTGAAGTGTCTTTTATATTGCATGAAGAGACTTCAATATAAATTACAAGATACCTTACAGACAATATTAAGTGACGGAACTGATATGAAAAATTTGACATCATACTTACATTTCATAAATGTCCTAAATAAATTGTAAAACTCTAAATTGTACAACGCCAATGATCCTATGAGGTTGAGGCATAAATAAATAAAGAAAAAATTAAAATACTAGAAATTATGTTCTTGCATTTCATATTAACCCGGCATCCGACAGGTGAAATTTTGTAACGCTCGACACGTGGGTGTGACAAACCTCAAGTTGAGAATATACTTATTCCTATATCTCGTAGATTTAATTTGATTTTATAATAATATGTAATACTATAGATTATATGAATACTATAGATAGTATGAAAACAAAAAACTACAATAGACGGAATATCTAGCTTTTTAAAGAAAAAAAAACAGAATCAAATTCTACAGATCAACTATTGAGTTATCAGTTCTTAAAGTTGGAGCAATTTTCGCAGTATGTCACACAGTGTTTTAAATGTCAATTTAGAACAAAAAACTTTACATGCCTTACATACGTATCTAATTTTCCTGTATCTATTTTTGTGACATTTTGAACATCGTCCCTGCTGATTATGTTTCCTCTTCTTTGCAGACGGTTCGGAATTTTCACCTAAAATCTTTCGGATACTGCTTTTTAACTGTCTAGATAATCTACGTTCACTCATTTTTTCCCTTTAATGTTATTCGATCAATTGGAAACCCATTTTTTTCAAGAAAAGCCTTCTAGCAATGTTAGGACTATCGCTATTTTGTCTCTGAATGATATTGATTCTTGTATGCTTGTATTCATTAGAAAGAAATAATTGTCAAAGGCCAGCGACGACTCTTGCTTGCTACATTATACGTTGCAGATAGCTCGTCGATTCCGCCTTTGGTCGATTTATAAAAGGAAATAATTTCAGGCAGCTTATTATGAGTATTTGTTACTGTTGTATCATGATAAAGAAAAAATATAAGTAAAACAACTTTTCCTTTCTTTGGTACATACGAAAGAATAGTGTATCCGTTCTGAAATTCAAATATACTGGAAATAACTTCCCTTTTTTCCCTTGCAGGAATTCTATGGGCAAATCAGGATTATTTGTCCTGATAGTACCTACTGCAGTTAAATTATGATTCTTACGCAATTTCACCAAGAGGTCACGACTAGTGTACCAGTAATTAAACGTTATATTGCGTCTAGTTCCAGAAACGGGAGCAGCAACCAATCTTTCTACAATGTCTTTCGGATAATTGCTAACTCGGTCCTGTTGTCCCATATACACTTTTATATTGAGTAGGTAGTTAGTACGTGCGTCAACTAATGCATGTACCTTGTTTGCACATTTCGATGGCTTATTTGGGATATATTGCCTAAAAGCACATCTTCCTCTGAAAGATTTAATTGCTTCAACAATGCTTCAATTGATTTAACAGCTTCTCGTTAATTGCCAAAAATTCAGAGGGAGAATATGCAGATTTGCAATTTTCCACAAACCTGTCGAAAAAAGCTCAGATATGAGCTATTTTATCTAACTTGACTCTTTCTCTACGGTTTTGTTTGTTATCGAATCTTACACATGAAATTAAAAATTCGAATTAACGTTGGCTCATTGTGCAATGGAAAACGTCCATTCCTGTTCCGTTAGTGTTCCACAATTCATATAAATGACGATGGTTATTTTTGAATGCACCAGACAGGTAGAGGAGCCCCAACATAGCCTTGATTTTTATCACAGATGTATTCCTATAATGTGGACAGTCCTTTCAACTATCAGATTTTTCTGCAATTCGTTGGTTAGTATGCTTAACCAAGTAAGCAATCATTTGTCCATCAATAAATAGCAGGAAGCACTCAATTGGTGTTTTGGCATGCTGTAAGTAATTTTTGTCTCCTGGTAAATGTGTACTTAAGTTTTCTGCTCTTGTTTGAACATTTCAGTTATCGGGTTCTTTACTCCATTGTATTTCATTTTTTCCGGAATAATAACAACCTTGTCTGATACTTTTTACAACAGCTTGCTGATTTCCATTTTTTTCTTCGGGTTCTTGTTCCATTTCGGAATAATCGCTGTTGAGACTTACATTGTCAATATTGTCCTTTGTATCTGAATCATCTTGATCAATAAATTCGTCTTTATTTTCACACTCTTCCCACATATGCCTAAGATGAGCCTGGTCTTTTTCATAGTCGCCCATTACTTCCAAATGTACGAGAGTAAAATTATGAATAACTCAATATAGATAGTATATATAAGATGGCTTATCTCTGAAAAAAACGCTGAAGTACTAAATAAAAACGGAAAAAATAAACTTGCGAAATCCTACACGTGGGGTGTGACAAACCCCGCACAAGTTGAAAGCGACACCACTCACGGTATATCTCGTTGCCGACCAGAGTATATACCCCCCTAGTAAGGTAAGTGCCGTAGAAAGAGTGAGGAGAGAGTTTCTAGCACCAAATACATCTGCAATCGTTTACTAATATATTTGGCGGCAAATTCAAAAACGTATGTATTGAGTTTTAGGCGAGAAATTCAAAAAGTATATTCCTGAATTTTAGGCGGCAAATTCAAAATGTTCCGAATTTTATTGGAAAATAAATATAGTCATAAAATAATAAATAAAAATTATTCTATGTCAAAATATATTGTCTGTCCAAAAATGTAGGTACAGACATATGTTTTGGTACAGGATAAGTTTTTATTTATTATTTTATGACTATATCTGTTTCCCATTACATTGAAACATGAACATAAAAAACATACTTACTTAATCAGTATACCCATTTGTATCTTTCGGTGTTGGGCCGTTTATAATAGAATTCATTAAATTACAATATTTGACAGTCTTCTGAGGTATCCTAGCTCTTAACGAACTTTCTCCATTCCTTCCTATTGGATGCCATCTGTGTTGCTTCCTGCCAAGTCTTACTCTTACTCTGCAGTATCTGCGAGATGTCACTGTTCCATTCTTTAATGGGTCTTCCTCTTCTGTTCTTCCCTATTGGTTTGGCGTCCCACACTCTTTTTACTTGTCTATTATTGTCCATCCGGGTTAGATGTCCGGACCATGCCAATTTTTTCTCCTTGATTGAGTCGGGTATCGGTTTGATTTTGAGTCATTCTCTTATTTCTTCATTTCTGATTCTATCAGTTCTTTTTACTCCTATCGTTCTTCTAAGGTATTTCATCTCTGCTGACTCAATTCTGCGCTGATGTCTTTTGTTTAATATCCAAATTTCTGCTCCATATGTCACTGTAGATCTATATATTGTTTTGTATATTGTTGTGAATTTATTAAAAGGTTCAATATTTATAACACTTACGGATTTAATTTATTTCTTTATTTATATTAACTTATCTGACAAATTTATATATATCCGTACGTTACAAATTCGCGAGCGCGAGTCTTGAGTATTAACTGCCCTCCATATAAAAATGTTGTATTTATATACGAAATCCTGATATACTAGAACAGCATCGAAAGATCGAGAAGCTTGGCCGGCTCATTCACCATAATTTTGGTTCTAGACTTCCACCGAAATTTCTACAATAAAACAGAATAATTAGTCATAAAAGTTAGGCCAGTATATTTATCGTAACATTGCCCCCCTCTTAAAAGATGGTTCCTCCTGGAACCTTGTCGGGACTGGAACCGGAACTGTATGCTGGTATCGGCAACTGGACCCTCTTTTACAACTTCCAGTTGTATAAAAATGACAAGGGACGGTTTTCTCTCCGCACCAGTAACTATGCGGATTGCAACAGACTAACACCTGGACTTCGGTGTCTTTAAAGATCTCCTCCACCATATTTCGGATAACCCTCCAATCTAATTGGCGGCACTCCAACTTTGGCATGGCTAACTTTTGCACGTCGGACTCTAGTACGTGCCCTCTCAATTGAAGTAAGGCTTCCCATACATCTCGGTAGGTAGGTTGGTCACGGGCAGTGTCTTTTGTTACCAGGTAGAAAAGGTAACGTGATGCATCTTGGAGTTTCAAGGTTTTACCGGACGCTGGCACTTGGCATTGAAGTTCTGCAACTCGACCAAACTTCCTTCGAAAGACGGATGCCAACCCTGGTGCGTCTTTGATACTGGCCGGGATGGTAAGGGCCAGCGAGTAGTCATCGGGGAGCGCGAGTAGATCTTGCTTTTCTTCAGTGGTAACACCATGTCTCGCTTTACCGGTACCTCCATAGGCACCCATGAATTCCTCAAACGTGAGGTCAGACACATCTTGGACTTGGTTTACTTCCACTTCTTCATCTACGTCGTGGTCACCTTCGAAAGATGCCAACCGGTTATGGTGTACTATCATCGGCTTTCCCCTCGGAATCTTGCTTATTCGGTAGATGACATCGTTGATCTTCTCCATGATGAGGTATGGACCTTCCCAAAACTGCTGCAATTTGGGAGAACAACCTTTTCGCTTCTTGGGATTATACAGCCATACTTTGTCGTTCTTCTTAAAGCAACCCTTTTCGGCTTGTGTATCGTACCGTTTCTTCATTCGGTCGCTAGCGATCTGAAGGTGGGAACGGACCAACTCATGTACATCGTCCATTCTTCTTCGTAATTCGATCACATAATCTTCACCTGCTACATCTTCTCCAGGTCGACACCCAAACTCTAGATCACAAGGTAGTCGCATTTCGCGTCCGAATAGGACTTTCGCTGGTGTCTGGCCTGTTGATTCGTTAACAGCAGATCTGTAGGCCATTGTGAAGAACGGAAGGTATTGGTCCCAGTCTCGCTGATGATCGGACACCATCTTTGTCAAATATTTGCCAACTGTCCTATTCATCCGTTCTACCATACCATCAGATTGCGGATGATATGCTGTAGTTCTTGTTTTCTTCATGCCTAGTCTATCACATATTCCTTGGAATAGATCGCTTTCGAAGTTCCTGCCTTGGTCACTATGGATCTCCAAAGGCACTCCAAATCGGCTGATATATTCTTGGATCAACTTATCTGCAACGGTGGCGGCCTTCTGGTCTGGAAGTGCGTAAATCTCGACCCACTTAGTGAAGTAATCCATTACTACCAACATGTACTTGCCCCCATTTTCACTTTCTGGAAATGGCCCTGCAATGTCCAAAGCTATTCTTTCAAACGGGCTTCCAACATTATATTGTCTCATAGGAGCTCTCCTTTTCCGGTGAGGCCCGTTACTCGTAGCACAAATAGTACATTTCTTACACCAGTCTTTTACGTCGTCGGAACTGTTCATCCAATAAAACCGTTCCCGAATTCGCTGAAGGGTTTTCCTTACACCAAAATGCCCTCCCGATGGACTGTCGTGTAACTGACGAAGTACTTCGGCTATTCTGCTCTTTGGGATCACCAACTGTCTTCTCTTCTCTGAACCGTCATCATTTTCCAGGACTCGTTTAAGCAAGCCATCTTCGATGATAAATGAGTCCCACTGGGCCCAATACGTCTTAACTACTGAGCATAGGTTTGATATTTCCTGCCAAGGTGGTCGACGGTTTTCCTCTTTCCATTTTCGGATTTTCTGTATAACTGGATCTCTCTCTTGTTCTTCCCTTATCTTAGTAGGCGTCCAGTCGTCGTTGACAATCGTCGTTCTTAGCACTGCCGCTTCCTTGGATTCCGTTTTGTTGCAGTGGGGACACTCTGCTGGGCATGGCCTTCTGGAAAGAGAATCAGCGTTTCTGTGGCTAACTCCGGCTCGGTGCTCAATCTTAAAATCGTATTCTTGGAGTCGTTCGATCCACCTGGCTATCTGACCCTCTGGATTCTTAAACTGCATCAACCACTTAAGGGCGGCATGGTCGGTTCGGATTAGAAACTTTCTGCCATAGAGGTATTGATAGAAGTGCTCTACTGATTTAACTACTGCTAGAAGTTCTCTCCTCGTGACGCAATAATTCCGCTCAGGTTTTGAAAGAACTTTACTAAAATATCCGAGGACTCGTTCCTGTCCTCCTTGAATCTGAGACAGCACTCCTCCAATTCCCACATTACTTGCATCTGTATCTAAGATGAACTCTCCTTCTGGCAGTGGATACCCTAAAATTGGTGCTGTTATTAAATGCTTTTTCAAGGTCTCAAAGGCATTTTGGCAGTCTGTATCCCAGCGGTAATCTCTTGCTTCCTCCGTAAGTCGCGTTAATGGCTTAGCGATATCTGCAAACTTCTTAATAAACCTCCGGTAGTAAGTACATAGTCCAAGAAAACTTCTCACTTGATGTTTGTCAGTTGGTTTTGGCCATTCCTTAATGGAATCGATTTTTCCTTTATCCACGGCCACTCCTTCTTTACTGACTATATGACCCAGATAATTGACTTTACCTTGAAATAGCTGGCACTTCTTGGGGTTTAGCATCAATTGGGCAGCTTTAAGTCGATTAAAAACGTTTTCTAAATTCCTCAAATGATCTTCGAATGTCTCCCCCAAGACGATTATGTCATCTAAATAAACCAGGCATGTTTTCCAAGATAACCCTCTCAACACATTTTCCATAAGCCTCTCAAATGTCGCAGGAGCATTACAGAGTCCAAATGGCATAACGTTGAATTGCCACAATCCAGATCCTGTGGTGAAGGCTGTCTTTTCTTTATCTACTGGGTCCATTTCTACCTGCCAGTATCCAGACTTCAAATCCAAAGTAGAAAACAATTTACTTCCAGCCAATGTGTCCAATGTGTCATCGATCCGAGGCAGAGGATAACTATCCTTCTTGGTAACGTTGTTCAGCAAACGGTAATCCACACAGAACCTCGTCGTTCCGTCTTTCTTCTTAACCAGGACCACCGGAGAGACCCATGGACTCGTAGAAGGTTCTATCACCCCGTCTTTCTTCATTTCCTGAACAATCGTTTCAGCTTCCTCTCTTTTTGCCTGTGGTAATCGTCGAGCTGTTTGACGAATTGGCTTAGCATTACCAGTATCAATTTTATGCTTAACAACGGTAGTTCTTCCCGTTTTTCCTCCTTTCGGTACGAAAATATCACGATACTGCCGAAGAAATTCCCTTAATTTCCTTTTCTCCATCTGGTTTAGAGACTGTCCTGCAACTGCAACCATTTGGTCGAATTTGTCGTTGGAATTATCAGATGTTGTCGCCTGACGGATTATGGATGTCACAGGTACACAAGTTCCTACTTTTGTCTCTTTCTTTATGGTCACTGGGTAGTCGTTGACATTGATAAGTCTCACAGGAATTTCCTTAGCCGAAGTCACCAATTCCTTTCCAATTATGATTCCACGGCCAACCTCATCGTCGTGGTTCCAAGGCTCCATCATAACAGGTCTCCCTTCGTCCACAAGTCCCTGTAGCCGCGCTACTATGATCGTTTCGCTTCTCGCAGGCACGACTGTATCTTCTGTAATGGCTGCTTGCACAGTGTTGTCATTATGTGGATGGAGAAATACCTCCTCGTTGCCAACTTTGATTACCTTATTCTTAAAATCCAATTGGAATCCATGCATATTCATTACGTCCATTCCTAATATAACATCCTCTTCGATGTCAGCAACTATAACAGTATGGACGAACTTTTCTGCTCCAATTCCCAATTGTACCTGGATTTCTCCATGAATGTTGGCATTTTCACCTGTAGCGGTCCGAAGTCGCAACCTCGTTGGTAACAGTTTCTTTCGGCTGTTTAGAACTGTCGGGCGTATAATGGTTCTGGTCGCTCCGGTATCCACCAACAACGTATGCTTTTTACCATTTATGTCTCCATCTACATATACACTATCTTCACGACATTTCAAAGAAGCTATTAGTATAAGAGGGTCTTTGGAAGAGTTCCGGGTCGAAGCTGCCTCCCTAGGGTTGACTCGTTCTGGTTTTCCTGATGGTGAGTTTCTTGATTTTATGGTCTTCTTTTTCTTGCATGTCATGCTTTTCATCATATTAACGAGCTGGTCAAGTTTATCTTCATCTCCTTCCTCTTTTACAGTCCTAACTTTACTGTACCCGCCAGAGGCCTGCGTAGCTGACTCGTATTCGAGGGCGGCGGATAGGACATCAACCAGCGTCTTGTGACGAGCTAATCGCAGTGTTCTCTGCATTTCATGATCACGAAGACCATCAATAAACGTTTGAACGGCCAATTTTTCCATCATGTCTTCGGGAGCTGTTGGATAAGCATATCGTACTAATCTGGCAATATCTACCTCATATTCTTGAAGAGCCTCATCTTTCTTCTGTCTACGATTTTTAAGCTGTGACTGATATACATGCTCCAAATGTTCGTGGCCATATCGCATATTTAACCTCTTCTTCAGTTGTTCGAAATCATCGGTCTCCTCTACGGCTATGGTCTGAAGCACATCTAAGGCATCTCCTCGAAGAGCGATAGTCAGGTTTACAGCCTTTTCTTTTTCAGACCATCCATTTGCTCTTGCGGCTGATTCGAACTGTTTCATGTAGTTGTTCCATGATGATTTTCCGTCGAAAGTTGGGACTTTAACATGAATAGAACCTCCACTTCCTTCAAATTTCGGCCGTGTCTCCAACTTAAATTTCGTCTCGTCTTCTTTTATCTCCACTGTAATCGGATTGTTACCTCTCTCTGCTGTCCCTGTTTCTTCCATCTTCCTTTCCATCTGTTTAATCTTTTCTTCGAAGGCCAACTTATCGGCAGCAACTTGGTTTTTTAACGAAGATATTCTATCTTCCAGGGCAGACATCTCAGAAGTGACTTTAGAGATTTCCGAAGAGATGTTAGCAGAGACTTTGCTTTCCAGAGAAGAAATCTCGTTAGAAACTTTGCTTTCTAAAGAAGCGATGTCGCCGGATACTTTGTTCTCCAATTTCGAAATCGACGAGATGACAGCATCATGTTTGTCTTCAAATATATAAGTCTCTGGGTCTAGTCCTTCTTCTAGCAAAGCGTTCTTTAGTCGTTGGACTAACTCAGCCTTTTTTCCGGTGGAAGATAATTCTCTGTCTTCAAGATGTCTTCTTAAATTAGTCACTGTCAGCTCATAAATCGTAGCCATTTTCACAATTTATTTTATATTCACTTATATTATTATTATAAGTCTAATTTATGTTCGATCTCACTCTGACACCATTTGTTGTGAATTTATTAAAAGGTTCAATATTTATAACACTTACGGATTTAATTTATTTCTTTATTTATATTAACTTATCTGACAAATTTATATATATCCGTACGTTACAAATTCGCGAGCGCGAGTCTTGAGTATTAACTGCCCTCCATATAAAAATGTTGTATTTATATACGAAATCCTGATATACTAGAACAGCATCGAAAGATCGAGAAGCTTGGCCGGCTCATTCACCATAATTTTGGTTCTAGACTTCCACCGAAATTTCTACAATAAAACAGAATAATTAGTCATAAAAGTTAGGCCAGTATATTTATCGTAACAATATTATCATCTTGGTATTTGTTGATATTTCTTTAAAATTAAGGAATCCTCTATTTAATGCTTGGAATAGTTTTCCTGTGCTTTCCATTCTGTTGTTAAGATCATCCTCGATGTCTCCTTTGTTGTTGATTACTGTTCCTAAGTATTTGTATGAATTCGTCTGTATTATTTTCATAAAAAACATATATACTCAAAATATATTAATTTCCGTAATTTTTTAAAATTTAAGGAATCACAGAGATATAATATGATATTATATAGATATAAGTCATCATTGCTATTGTGGTCTTCACCTGTATCTCTGTATAGGAATCTGTGTCCACGAAACTAGGTTCCATTCTGAACTAAACCATCTATTCACTGCGATATACAAAATGATATATCTAATTACACACAAGCAAGCAACCAAAATAAGTAAGCCCTACCTGCGAAGACTTGCATACCCACATGGACATTCAGGCTGACAATTTATTGAGGTGGTAAGGATTGGTCCTAGCAAACTAGGAACCAATCCTTCGAGCCCCAATGCTTTCCAGGCTTTGGCTTTCCTCCACCCCCTCCCTATTCCACGTTGATGTGCTATGGGATACTACTTCCATAAAAAATATTGCCATATGAGGATCCCATTTACAAAAACCCTCGTATAAAATATTTACTGAATAATGCAGAGCACCATGAGGCGCTTTAGTCCTGCTATGCTACTTGTATGTGTGTGTGTAGGTGTGTGTGCTCGCATGTGTGTATATTTTAGAGCTTTATTATTTATGTAATCTATTTTATACACAAACATAAAATAAAAAATATTGTTCATAGATTAAAGAGAACTATAACATACAAATTGTACAGTTTTATACTGGAAATAATTTAATTACATTTATCACATGTACATACAAATTTTTTTCTCCTACTTTCATATTTTCTATGAGCAATTAATTTCATAAGATCTGTCCTAGTGCATTCTGGTTTGCTTTTAAGGAAGTTCATAATATTCATTCTTCATATCTTCCACTTCAATTCTTCCACGGCACATGCGTCTCCCGCTATGTCATACCCCCACCTAGAGTGACTGTAGCGCCGCCGCCATTACGTATGAGTGGAATCGTCATTACAAATTTCCCCGCTGGCCTATCTCTCTTGCACTAATATTTTTTTTATGCACTATGGTTACCGACTGACCTGCCGCCATCAGATTGTAGACAAATATGTATTCGAAAGCTATTGAAATCGCGCTGTTGGCGTTTAAAGTGAAATTTAAACATATAACGATTACTCTCTGAACTCTGGGGTTTCTCACACCCCACATGTCGGATGCCGGGTTAAACAATATTAAAGTTGATTGCTTAAAGCTTTAACACACAGTCAATTTTTACAGATTTTATAAAAAAATAAAGTCAGTGATCAGCTCTATCTTATTTTTTAATCCTAACACATTTTACAGCTAAATTACGCACCTATACTAAATATCTATCAACAGCTCTTCTTAGATTGTCTGATGATTTTACGCTATCTGCGTGATAGCATCTTCAGTATTATTTACTTTCTAGATTTTTGGCTGGGTCACTTAAAACAACATTAATTTCATGACAACATAACAAATTTCATAAAGCATTAGTTTTATTTCATGATCAAATGTTATAATCCTTGGATTTATATCGATGCATTGAAAAACTACAAGGCTTCCCCCTTTTTCTTGTATATGTGAGATAATATTCAATGCTTTCTTAACTGCATATAATAAAAAGTAGGTTGGTAAAGCTTTAATAATGAATGATGTTTATTCTGGTGTGTGTCTTTGTTAAATAATTAACTTGTTACTAAGTAAAGATGACTCTTTATTATTTTTCCAAAAATTGTTTAAATACTTCTTGATCTTTCTATAAGCTTTTGATTACGATGTTCATTCTGAATATTCTTTAAAAGTACTGGAAACATGTTTTTTATATCTGAAAAATAACTAGTGTATTTTTTTAATTCATGGACCATCTCTTAGGTTTTATATAGTAATATAGTATAATATATATATATATATATATATATATATATATATATATATATATATATATATATATATATATATATATATATATATATTAAATTATTTTCGATAGTACTGATTTTAATATTGATTTATAGTATCAGCAATCGGTTTGTAGGAAATAAAGCTCCATTTGTATTATGTCTCAATATTTCGTCACGATTTTGTGACTTTTTCAGAAGAAAACTGTAAATTTATTAGAATAGTTATCATATATATCAACAAAGTTAATATTTTAATACTTACAACTAAAAATCGAGGCCATTTTTGGAAGAATTACGGGGTCACACATATTTTCTAAAATTGATTTAAAGCACAGTTTTTGGTTGATACCTTTAGCTGAAAAGTGTAGAAACTATACCGCTTTCATAATTCATAAATCAACCTTTGTATTAAGATTCTCAAAAATAGATAAGAACTTGATTAGTTGTAGAAAGTAGAATAAGAATACGGACTTTTATTTCTTTCTTCGAACTCCATAAAGACAAAAAGATACGTAAATTTGAAAATTTGTTTAGATGGAGGGGGGTAGTTTTGGATAAATAATGCGACATGATTGGAAGTTGGTTTTGAATGGATGGAAAATTTATTGTAGGGGGAACGACGTAGAAGTCGGAGAACGAATGACGAGAGTGGAGCAGTGTGTTTTGTTCGATCAAAAGGAGAGTTTAGTTTTGAGTGCAGTGTACTTAAAAAGGAAAAGGCCGGTTTGTGTTTGAAAAGTTACAAGCATCATCAAAAAAATCATGGAACGAGTAATATTCCAAGTCGAGAGATAATATAATTTCTTAAGTCTAAAATATTCAGTATTGTGTTAAGTGATTCAAAAATTTGAAAGATTGTATCAGGAGAAAGCCGGAACGAGTACGATACGAATCAGTGAAAGGAAACGACAACAAAATTTAACAGAGGAGCAGAGACATTATTGGGAAACGTGGACGAGTTTTCCTTTGACCGAAACACCAGCAAGTAAGGAAACGTGTTATGGGTGACGACAGTGCACAATCATCAGCAAAGGTCAGTCGTTTTTCTGTTATGATATGAATGTATTGTTTTTCGTGTTAAATACCACAAGGTATATGGAACTACATATTTCACTATTATAAAACCATCAAATTTCAATTAGTTTTGTTTCTTATAAATCATTGTAGTTGGCTTTTTTTATGATAAAATAATATTGATAAATAAAAATTGTTTTTATATCAAGAAAATTGAACATCTAGAACCTTCTGTAAAGCAGAAGTAGAGAGATTCACAGTTATTGATTTAAAAAAATTTGGAGACAAAAAGAAATAAGATTCTTTTTTTTTTGTAATTGTTATATGAAATAAAAATAAGAGAATAAATAAAATTTGAAATATTAAATATCGATTTCCGTTTTGATAAAATAAACGATTTTTATAATTCCTTATTGAAATCCATGTGTATTATTTTGATTCTCTTTTGTCTATCCCTATAAAGAAACCAGTGAGAAATATTTTAAGCCACAAAAGTAAGTACTAGTGGGACCATTCAGCCCTGAGATTTATATTTTATTTATGTTTTAATTAGTTTAATTAATGAAATAATTATATGATTAATTAATTGAAGTAGATTACATTTATAAACATCAATAGGGTCAAAACTGTAAAGCCAATGACAATTTCGGAGCACTACCTTCTCTTGTCTATATCTTATCTCTGTTTATTACCTAAAATGCCAAATAAACTAAAAATACTGCAATTGAAATACCTAGTAAGAACCCCAGGAAAAATTGAACCAAGTAAAGAAACCTGATAGTGTCCAAACAAGATTCTGCTAATAAACTGTAGTTTACCACATAGGCTTATGCCTAGATAAAAGCATAAAATGGATTGGATTATTCAATCAACGGTAGAACGTATATAAATCTGAAGTTATTTTGAAACGCAAATACAAAAACCTATCATGTAAGGATTTTTTTTTACTTTAAAAAAAAAATATTAAAATAGACTATGAGTAAAGTTATTATTAAAATAAGTTCACATTCTAAAGCGGTTTATTCATAAACTTAGAACTTAAACACTTTATTATTTTTCAGGTACCAAATATTGGCTTTAACATGTAGGACATCATTATTTCTTATGTTTAGTTAAAACCTCTTATCCTATAACTACATAACCATGACTCATTATTTTTGCTAAATAGTGTCATGTTTCATTCTTTTATTACGTTTGGTTCTATCATATTTCATATTATCACCATAGCTGACATAATACCATAATCCTAAAACTGCAATCTCAAACACTACAGTACACAACTCTAAGCATACCCTGACCTGATTAATAACTAATTAATACCTGATTAATACCTAATTAATAATATTTTTTTCAAAATTCATATTTTTCTTCTTCTTCCTCTTTAGATGCAATTCTGCTTGTTCATTGGCATATTAATACCTCTATGGAAGGGTGTCATTCCATATTTTCGCGGTCGTCCGATACTTCTTCTGCCGATTGGTGACTTATTGGTGCTATTTTGATGACACGGGCCTCCTCCATTCTGCTTATGTGGTTATTCCCTTCTTTTTTATATTTTGTGTCCATTCATTTATACACTGTACGTTTAATTTTCGTCCAATTCTGTCTTCAGTTCTCTTTCAATCTCTCATAATTATTTCCTTTAATTCTTCTCAGTACTCTCTTCTCTGCCGTTTCCAGTAGCCTTTGCGTTGTGGCTGTGTCGGGTCTTTTTTCTGAGGCATATGTCATTATTAGTCTTATACTGGCTTTATAAAGTCTTGACTTTATCTCAGTGTCAATGTGTCTGTTTCGCCATATAGTGTTATTAAGGCATCCTGCCAGTCTATTTGCTTTTTGTACTTGATCTCTTACTTCTTTGTTCAGCTCTCCATAGCTAAACAGGGTATATTATCAGGTATTTTATTTCCATTACTTGTTCAGTACTGATGCCATCAATTTCTATTTTATATCTGGTTGGTTCTTTGCTGACTACTATTGTTTTATTTTTCTGAGATGAGATTATCATATTAAATTCTTTTACTCTTGTGTTAAATCTGTGGACCAGTCTTTGCACACTATCTTCATCTTGGGCTATCAATATTGCGTCGTCTGCGTAACAGAGTATTTTATTTTTTTTGTTTCCCATTCTGTATCCTCTTCCCTTGTTAACGGTTTTGATGATTTCATCTATGACCAGATTGAATAGCATGGGGCTTAATGAATCCCTTTTTCTTATTTCACTTCGAAAATTCATCTACAACAAAATTATATTTCAGATTCACATCTAAGCGATGCAACTTTTTGGCGTCATTTATTTTAACTCAGATGTTAGTTCAAAATTCCACCAGCACTATATTACACAATCTATTCTGTTCGCTTTCTATATTTCATACATCCTTACATCTTTTCATTGTGCCGTCTTCTAACAAAGATTGGCTCTCACATCTATAAACGCTTCCCTATATTTTACAACGTAAAATATCTGTTTTCAACAGTGAGGCTATTTCAATCTCTGATATTCCACAGCCACAAATTCTTCATCCTAAGCCTTTTCTTCCCTTTCCTCTTCTCTGCATGATGACGTATAGAAGGGAGTATTTATCATTAAGAAGAATGTGGCCCGATACAATGGTTTTCTTTAGTTGTGTTTATAAGCTTTCTGCCATGCCTAATTCATCTTAACACTTCTTGGTTAAAGACAGTACAAAGAATTTTTAGAATACGCCTATATAGCCACATTTCGAATGTCTCTAATTTTTTTACGGATTGAGCTTTCAAAGTCCAAGCTTTTACTCATATAGCAGTTGCGATCATACATAACATTCGATGAACCTCAATCTAATAACCATACCTAATGTCTTAATTGTAAACATTGACTTGTATTTTATAAATGCTTACATACATGAATTAAAATCTTAATCTGTAATAATAGAGAATTCAGCATCTTGCGCATATTTTGCGCACATCTTCCCATATTCCAGGCATCAAATATTGATAAAAACATATAGGGCCTTATTATTTAACAATTTGTAAATATATATATATATATATATATATATATATATATATATATATATATATATATATATATATATATGGTTGTAGTCACATTCAGATACATACCTCCGGTTACAACGACTGCTTTATTTAGACGCCCAATATTGGTCAAAACACTTTATCAAACATGTTGGTACAAGTATTTTTCTCAAAATATATGTAATTTTAAAAAAATAGTCGTTACGTTTTGGTAACGCTAGCTGGTTAGGGTATACAAAAAATTTTTGGACAAGAAAATTATCACTTTGGGCTGTGAAACATTATATTGCACTCTAGACATAATCCTACATCACATTTGACACACATAGTACGAATACTTGAGCTACAACCTTCTCCAGCACATCGACGCCTCTTATTATTGGGGATGTTTATCAAAAAATGGTCTGTTCTGTCATATCTCAAGTTATCCGAAACCCTATTAAAAGATAAACTTGATTTAGCAGCCGCAGGTCTTCCAGCACCTTTTGAAGCCATGCCATATTTTATCAGATAGGCTTGAGCAATCTCTCGTCTGAATTCTAGTTGGGTAAGCTGTGTTTGATGTTTACACTTCTTGGATATACACCAAGCATTGACTATAGCAGCTTCTAGTAGCCAAGTAAAAATTGACCACCACCACTTCTTTCTACGAATTGAAATCCTGTATCTGGATATCTGCTGGTCCATGAAGTCAGTGCCTCCCATAAATCGATTATATTCAGAAATCAGATAAGGTTGTGGTACTTGAATAATTTTTTTTTCGGCTCGAGAGTAGTGTTTTACTGGAGTGACTGGATTGACGCCATGACATGTAGATGCTACTGTCACTACATTATTATCCATCCACTTGACTAATATTATTGCATCTTCTTTGTCGATGACAGATATCGTGTCTCCTCTTTTTTTCGATTTCGAAATAATACTTTTTTTAGGTAACTCACAACTTGTAGGAATTCTATTTTCCCTCATAGCTCCCGTACCACCATACCCTCTTTGTTTCAAGAAATATAACAAATTAAAGCTTGTGAAGAGATTGTCGAAGTAAAATGTGAACGGAAGCTTTTTTATATCATCCGAAAATTCATCTATCATGCAAAGTAGAGGAGCAGCACATTTTCCAAAATTGCTTTCGTAACTAGTGTTTGACTTTGGGTTTTTTCCTTGATATATATCAAAGTTCACCAAATAACCAGAATCAGAGTTTAGGCACCACATTTTATACCCAAATCTGATGGGCTTACCCCGAATAAACCTTTTTAGATGAATGCTTCCCAAAGTATTTGATCATAGCCTCATCGTAATTCAAGTTCTGTTCAGGTATCCAGTTGTCAGTGGCGTAGCTTCCACATTTTGTCACCATGTACAGACTGTGTGTTGTCGGCGCAGTGCAAATATTTTAAAATTTGGCGAAACCGTTCTCTTCTCATAGATTCAGTGACTAAAATACTTTTCATATCTTGTTTGGAATCACAGTAAAAGTCCCTTCCAGGTAACTCATTATATCCTGTAACAATCATAATCCCAATTACACATTTCATTTCTTCGTTAGAAATGTTTGGATCCGGTTTATTGCAAAAAAGTGCGTATTTTCTTGATTCGGTCACAAGTAGTTCAATTATTTCGCTATCAACAAACATCTCGAATATATCTAAATAGTCCATATCACTATATTTACTATAATCTGGTTTAGGAAAATACCTGCTCACACGTTCAAAGTCACCTTCAATCCAGGATATTTTTTCTGACCCAGGGCGGACGATATTTGACACTGGCTCCGATTCAGGTACATCGATAAAAGCTCTGACAGCACGAGGAGGGACGATTTCAGCTCCTGGTGTCAACTGTCGACCGCTTAAATTATCTAGAAATCCGCCACCATCTTCATCACCAGAATCCTCATCGGTAAGGACATTCGCATCAGGAGGCTCGATGAATATTTCATGAACGTCCAGGTCTTCTTCATAAACCATTTGCAATGCTTCTTCCAGCGTAAACCCACGCCTAAAAGTAACAAATGAATATACTAGACAATTATTAATACATAAACAAGAGTCCTAGCTTTTCTGATCGCATATATACCACATACTCAACACGCAAGACATTTATACACGTACAATATTTTTTGTCTCCCTAAACCAGCTAGCGTTACCATACGGTAACGCCAATATTTCTGAGGTTACATTATAGAACTTGAAATACTTTCATAACAAAATTTGGTCTAGAACTGAAGAATAACTATCTATAAATACTCTTTTGTAAGTATTTTTCATAACAATTCAAAAAAGAAGTTTTAGTAATACTTACTCTAGACGGATGTCCATCTTTGGAAGCTCGTAACTGTTACCAAAATGTTTAAAATTTGAATAAAACTGCCAAAAAGATTTTACGTTGACGTTGTACCCAACAATGTGTTCTAATACTAAAAGCGTGTTGACAAATAACCAACGCATTCCGATGGAACCAAAAGCTGTGTTGCCACTTCTAAAATGAGGTTGTCTACCGTTACGATATGGTAACGCTATCCGTTTAAGGGTTAATATAACTACATTTAGCCCTTTAACGCTCTCTGGTAGCTATATACACCACAAGCTGTTACGGCTTATTTTTTCATTAGAGTTGCGGTGAAAACAATTCTTATAAGGGAGTTTTTGTAACTACCTAACTTAAAGTATCTCCCTATATGTAAAGAACTAACTTATCAAAGAAGATAAACGTTAAATTGAGAGTTAAAGTTCTGCACACAACGTGACGATGGTGTTGCCCTCATCGAATTAGTGATTAACTAATAAATTGTCAGTTACAGTCTTGTCCTTGTCATTTAACTATATTTTTGATGTTCAAAATAAATAACAAATATTTTTTTTAACAACTTTTAATTTTTGAGATGGACGCGGTATTAAATGTAGGTGCCTTTATTGATGATAAAGAAGACGAAGACATAGAAGATGCCCTTCTTCTCCACATTTTTCACGACTATACGGCCGTTTTAATTTTGATACCATGTCTGGTATAAAATGTAAAAATATTTGTCGCTTTTGGATTACATTCCACCTTTCTGGATGGTCGTACGGGTTCTTGCCTACGACTTCCTTCAACAAGAAAAAATCATCTTCATTCTGATGTGAAGTCGTTTTCTACTGCTTTCCATTATTTATAAAAATCAAAACAAATATACTTAACTACAAATGTGAAAAAACACGTACCACGGGTGCTTATAAAATGTGGATGTTGAAATTTTGGTAATCGGGTAAGATCCCCTTGTGCATTCGGTTACCTTCGGCTCAATAGGGATGCGTATGAACGTAACGTACCAGCCCGTTACGTTAGGTAATACGTTATACGTATACGTTATACGTGTATACATATTTGTTTGCACAAAAACTCTCTATAGACGCAGTCGATGTCGATACACTGAATGCTTGCTGATAGGTACAAATACCGATAACCTATATGCGGCGTGGCAACCACGTGTTTTAACAAAATTGGTATGATAAGCTACTGCAACTACCTTTCTGCAACAGTCTATGTAAAAAATCGTTTAATATTATTTTTGTTTTGTGCATAATGTGTCATTTGGAATAAAATACTTGGACAAAAATTGAAGGTAAGTGTTAAGCGTACTTTTTTCATTACTTTTAACTGGCAGATAATTCTTTAAAAGCACTGGAATAGTTATTGCAGGAATGAGAAATAAATATGTTTTATGAGAATTCTCATAAAACTCCAAAATTCGTTATTTTTATTTCGGCATTATTCGTTATTTATCTCGGCATATAAACAATTGTTATTTCTTAGTTTTTAAACTTCTACCAGTTATTAAACAATATTTGGCAACAAATTACTATAAAAATCTTGTTGTTTGCCATTAGCGATAGAAAAATATTTTTAATCATTTTGAGGATTGTACCAAATAAAAGGTTATTTTTTCACATACTGAACCAAAAAAATCTTGAGATCGTAGTTTACGCACAATACTAAAATACATTAAAGCAAATTTTGGTATTTGTTTGCTAGACAAGATTCTACAAGACTTTAAATTTTTATTAGGCCTATTTGTCATTATAATTTTTCCAGAACATTATTTATGTTTTTTTAGATGTCTCAAAACCAACCGCTTCCGGAACTACAATCGTTCACTACTAGTATCGACAGCTAGTAGATAATGTAGACATGTTTCAGTTCTTCAGTACAGCACTTGAAAACGGTGCGTGAATATACTCTTACAAGAAAGACCAATAATTCTAGAGGAAACGAAGATTTTGATGATTTAGATCAAGATCCTGACTTTGATCCAGATGATAAATTTGGTTTCAAAAACAACAAGTTGGCTAGGTTTTTTCCTAAAAACATTTTTTTCTGGTGAAGTAGACGAGGATGAACAATTGCTAACATTACCTCAAGCAATAAATTTCTTAACTCCTGCCGATAAAGATGAGAAAGAGGAACAATCTCCGTCAAATCAATCTTCTGTGTGATCCAAGAAAAAGTCCCCAATCTCCTTTTCCAATCATTTAATTTTACTAAGTCTTCAAGCGTTAATGTTTACATTAATTCGAGTCAGCCAATCAACTTTTTCAGAGTTTTCTTTAGTGAGAGTTGACAGAAAACAATTTCCAAAGAATCGAACCCCTACGCTACCCAGAAGAATTCGCAACTTTTTATGGATATGGAAGAACTCGACGCTTTTTTGGGAATACTTGTAGTCATGGAGTTCCACAGTCTTCCAACAATAAGGACATACTGGTCCAGCAACAAAAACTTCCATGTTGAACGTGTGACTAAAATATTTACATTAAAAAGGTTCCTGAAAATGTTGAGATTTTTGCATCTAAACAATAATGAAAGTATGCCCCAACCAAAAACTAAAGAATTTGATAGACTCTACAAACTTAGACCACTTATAAAATATCTTTCAGAGACCTTTTAAAATGCTTATATGCTATATAGACATCTATCTATCGACGAAAGTATGTGTGCTTTCAAAGGGCGTACATCACTAAAACAGTACATGCCAATTAAGCCACTAAAAAGAGGCTTTTAAATTTGGGCATTGGCATGTGTTAAAACGGGATACCTTCTAAACTTTCAAATATATCAAGGAAAAGCCACTGAATCAACGTCCGATGTGTTAAGAGAACGTGTTGTTTGAGAACTTTCGTCAAAGTATCAAAATCGTGGTTATTTCATATACTTTGATAATTGTTTTACCACAATACCACTAATTAAGAAAATACTGGAAAATAAAACTTTTGCTTCTGGCACTATAAGGCAAACATGAAAATATTTTTCAAAACAAATATTATGTGTGGATAAAGTTGATATTGTTTCCTAAAATCGGTCAGAATCGGTTAGTTCTGGGTAAATATCTGTGTATAAGTGGAAAGATAGAGGCGTAAAATGTGTTAGTGTAGTCAGCAATCTACATATTTCTCAAGACAACAGTACCAACAAAACCGGAAATAGAGATCCAGTACCATATCGTCAGCCAATAGCCTGGAGTGAATTTATTCGATCAATATCATGCTAACACTTCACTGCATGGAAATCAAGATGTTGGTGGGTAAAAATATTTTACTACCTTTTAGACGCAGCAATAGTAAAGAGCTATATTTTATATAGGGAGACTCTGAAAAAAAAAAAATAACTCAAGTGCTAAGCTTATGACTGCATTACAGTTCCGCAGTGAACTAGCAGATAATTTGATTAACACTTTTACTTACAGAAAAAGTCTGGACCTCCAACAAACTCAACTTTGACTGCTGGTTCACACTTACCCACCAAAGGAACTTACAGGCGCTGTGTCCTTTGTGTTTTATTCAAAAAGAAACAAACGCGGAGCAATTTATTTTGTCAAGTTTGTAACGTTGCTCTATGCAAGGACGCCTTTGCACCCTACCATAATAGATAGAAAGTTCTTAGATAATAAATTTAAAATATACTTGTATTTAGTTTTTTTTATATTCTCAAAATAAAGTATTTTTTTATAAATTTTTGTAATTGTTTTTACCGGTCGCTATAATATACCATTGGCCAGTGAGTGCTAGTTGTTTGTCAAAATGCACAGTGGTAGCTATATCTACCACCCTTTTCAGTCTTTCTGACAAAGAAAACATTTTTATTTAAATTGATATTAGGTTGAAGGCTCGAATAAATGAACTTTGAAAAATTAAAGACAAATATCGAGCACAATTTTAATAATCAAATCTTGCCCAAGTACTTTCGCCTTTTACAGTATCATCAGGGCATTTCTTCAAATTTGGGCTATCCAGCAAGCACAGAATGTAATAAACATGAAATTAAACATAAATTGTACATAACACTACACTAAAACTAGGACAAACAGTTTAAAATTATTTAAAAATTATAGCGTAGAATAATTTTTTTTGTATATTACAAAAAAATAGTTCTGCCGTTAAAGGGTTACAGGGCTTTTGTCCACGTATTTAGTGGCTTCAAACATGTAAATCCAGTAAGTATTCAACCATATTTTTGTTATAACTGTGGTCAAAATTTTCACTTTCATGTTTGCTTTAATTAAAATGGTAATACTTATTTTAGCATAGCCTTTTGATGTAATAGTTATTTCTAAATTTTGTGATGTAGCCCGGAAGGGTTTATGCATTCATATACCTTTTATAGAGGAATTTTTTTAAATAAAAAAAATTTAATTTTTGTTTTAACATATTTTTCTTTACAGGTTTGTAACTAGAAGAGACATACCAACAAGTTTACGTATACATATTCAAAGGAGTCATCAAATATGGCATTATGGAGGAGTTTATGTATTTTCATTTGTATTCAAGACCTGTTTCAAGAACGAGAATCGGCCTTTCGCCTTATATGATAATTAACACGCATCTGGAACAGAAACATTGACATATAGTATTTACATATACATCGACTTTAGTATACAATATGCATATTACTACCGATTATTAATTGTTAATTGCAATGGAAATGGGTCAGAATTCCTGTAGGTTTCACTACATTAAGTTTGTCAAAATATATTACAATAATTCTTGAGTTGCCTTAAAAATGCTTTAAAATCACATAAAATGTAGTTTAGTAAAAAATAGTTTGAAATATTTAACTTATACATGTATTATTAAAAAATACTTTATATAAAAATTGTTGATATAAATAATTGTATTCATGGAATCTGTCTGTTCTAAACCTGTCGTACCAGAGCTAGTTGACCTATTGTACATGTTCCATTTATTTATGATACCCTTTACATAATTGTAGAACCAAGTATTAGCTTGTAAAGTTCTAGAGTATAGGTAACATATGATTTGGGAATTACTATATAGTCTCCAGAAAGTATTGCTGCCTGCAATTTAATGACTAGCAGTCATGCAAGATGCAACTGACTATTTTAGATCCTCTACTCAAGTATCTATTGTTTAAGTTTCCATGAATTCCATTATTTTCAGACTTCTCTTGCCTGGCACATATCCAGTAAGGAAGCCTGTTATGACTAAACTAACTTCTGCTTGTTTTTCGCGGTACTTTTTGCAGTCTTTTTCCGGTCGCGAACGGTGATTTTTGGCACTCTCAAGGTTATCTCTATACAGAAGTGTTCTGTAGCTTATTCTCTTCTCGCAAATTTATCAGCTTTTTTATTGGCATATATTTTCCGATGGTTTATACTATTTACGACACTGTTATGCTCCGTCAGTCTCTCGAGTTTTTCTCGGTAATCCCACACTAGCCTAGAGTCGACCTTAGGACTTACAAATTTACCCTTCTGTGTGCTTATGGTAAGCCCTACATTTAAATATATCCCGTTACTAAGATCACAGCCTCTTGCAGTATATCTTTGACTGTGTATATTAAATTGACCGTGGTCTAAGATAATCAAATCATCCGCATAGCCCAGAACATGATTGCCGTGGTTGATGAGTGTAGCTATCAGCTCATTCGTGACCAGATTCCACAAGAAACTTGCTGTAGAGAAAACCGAAGACATTATTCCAAATGGGAAACGGAACAGGCAAAGTGTGAAACTACAATATACGAGGGCATGTGTAACACCCAAGAAACACGTAAAGTACCTAGGAGAAAGGTTGCACTAGAATCTAAAATGGGGGGAGTAGGGTTGCGTTGGGTAGGGTGATGCCCAACATTGGGAGACCCAAATTCGAAAGGAGTGAGGGCCTTACACGGTGTTGTGCAGTCGATTGTCTTCTACGCTGAACCAGTCTGGAGCGTAGCGGTAGAGATAATGGCCAAGAAGGCTCATGACACGAGTTGACAAAACAAGTCTGTTGCGAGTGGCATGTGCCTACAGGACTGTGTCTGTGACAGCCTTGTAGACTATCACTTGATGTGTTTCGTTGCATGTTTTGACGGTGAAAAGGAAAGAGCTCTATGAGAGAAGAGCCTTAAACCTGACTATGGCCGACAGGAGATAAAAAAGGGAAAGGTCAATTGAAAGAGGGCAAGAAGAATGGAACAACAGAGAGGATGTGGCATAGTGGACAAATATGCTGATCCCAAACATAAGAAATTGGGTGGACTGTGGCCACTAGAGATAATGGCCAAGAAGGCTCATGACACGAGTTGACAAAACAAGTCTGTTGCGAGTGGCATGTGCCTACAGGACTGTGTCTGTGACAGCCTTGTAGACTATCACTTGATGTGTTTCGTTGCATGTTTTGACGGTGAAAAGGAAAGAGCTCTATGAGAGAAGAGCCTTAAACCTGACTATGGCCGACAGGAGATAAAAAAGGGAAAGGTCAATTGAAAGAGGGCAAGAAGAATGGAACAACAGAGAGGATGTGGCATAGTGGACAAATATGCTGATCCCAAACATAAGAAATTGGGTGGACTGTGGCCACTGGCGACTAGATTATTTCCTAATGAATGTCTATACTGTAGACACTCAAACACTGTGACACATAAGATGTTAGAGTGCAACAAATGGGTAGTAAAAAGAAACAACAGAATGAAAAGAGAAACAGGTGTGACTTTGTTACAGTGAGGAAAATGATGAGAATGATTGACAACAAAGCAGGTTGAACTAGTGTACATAAGGCTGTGTGAGTTAGACTGTGTGAGCCAGACTGCAGGAAAGGAGGAAATGATCGTCTGGGAGCAATACCGTACTAGGAGCGATGATGGTCGTCCACGCGCTATCTGGAACGAGACCGTGAGCCTTATTGCTGACAGTCTGTGGATGAATAAAAGTAGAGCTTCGAAAGTGATGCCGACCTTACAGCGGCCTTTTCGCTTCCGGATCGCTGGATGACAGAGGAGGGACTGGTTTAGCAGGTAGGCGTTTGGCGTAGACTCGGCGCCAAGGGGACATTTTGTAAAGTACCTCGGGAACTATCGCTGAAAGTAAGAGGAGCGAGTCTTGCACTAAGGTCAGTCAGGTGGCGTCCTGGACTGAGATGTCTTTTGAAGATTCCAGACCCCCCCTATAAAGACGAAAAAAAAAAGATCTCCATAAGAAAGGCGATGAGACTCCCCTGCGAGAAGCTTGTGGACATTTGTGTTGACATAAAAATCAGTACAACTGCGTATATCACACGGCTTCTTAGCATGCAGTTTATCAATCTGCAGCTTGTTTTGTTTACTTATTTTTGCAGCGTTGTAATTGCTTTGTAGGAAGTGTTATAAAAGGCTTCCTCTAAATCAAGAAATGCAGCCAACATCACCTTTTGGTCTTTTAGAATATACATTATCTTCTGTACGTAATGTAATTCGTTATCGTAGAAAGTTTTACTTGATACGCATATTATTATCCATAACCATCCGATAGGCGCGCACCCTACTGTAACCTTGTTACGCTTTCTCTAGTTTATTTAGTGCACCCACACAATTCCATACTTGCTTAGAATTTTTCTTTCAGAATTAAGTGCCTTAACCGCTGTATGGCTACCTATGAAGACGGAAATTCATCGATACGTTCTTTTCTGCCTTTCTATTTCCTCAAAGCAGTGATATATCGCCGTTATTTCTGCCTGGAAAATTTTGATATCCTAAGATACCAGAAAATATACCCTTACTTTTTCCTTAATACATCAGCTCATAGATCTTCCAATGTTTTTGAGCCCTCAGTGAACCACTTAGTTCAGATAGCTTTCGCATGTATACGTACACCTTTCTTACAGTATTTTCTGCCTGGTATATTAATTTTGATATTATCGTCAAAGCTATATCTCAAAGTTCTTGCATCGATAAGTTGCCCCATTACAATATCTGCTGTTAGTTTACCGATTATGTATTAATCTGTGCATCACTGATCAGACTTCGACTTGTATAAAGATATGAAGTAATGGTAGATTTGGCAGGACCTGCAACGTTGCTCTAGGAATTGTTTTTATCTCCCTCCTAATACAACGACAGGCTAGCTTTTATGTATTACTTAGCCTTATTGCTCCCATTTGGTACATCTTTGGCCACCAAGTCACAAAACCATAGGTTATCATTGGTATAATGAGCCTTGTGTATAACCATTGGGTCATTTTGAGGTTGAAATCCCAATTCTTACTCACATTTTTTTTGCATTTTACATCTGCTCAAGTATATAGTAGCTCTCGGTGTGATTTTCAGTATGTATTTCATATATATTCCATGATCAAAATACACCCCTAGGTATTTTGTTTCTTTGGCAAATGAAATCTCTCTTGCTCCCAGCATCGGTGGTTTTAGTTAGCCCTTGTAATGCTTTTTTTTGTGAAAATCACCATTTACATTTTTTGAGCATTAAAAAGATTGGAAGTATTTTGCAAAGGATAGAGATCGATGAAAGGAGTTGGTAGAGGTCTATATCCAAAAATGTACGAGAGAAGGGTAACAAGAGCATGGACTATGGGTCGCTTTCTTCCAAACACCAAATGAGCAAATTAGCCTCTGAAGACAATTGTAATATCGTCAACTTATCCAAGACAGTAAAAGACTTTTGTAAACAGATTTTTGAGCATATCATTTATTAAGGGTAAACAAAGTAGATGTAACAGAACTACTTCTTATGGGCTGTTACTTCTGCCCTTTGATGGTTGTTATACCCAAAATAAATAATATACCCTATTCTCTAAAAATGGCCTTATCTATATGAATATGATCGCAGATGTTTTTTTCTCTTTGCCTATATCAACTCTTTATCCTCCATTGACTTTAAGAGAAACTGTTTAGATCATCCAACGCCGAGTTTGCAGATTTACCAAGTTGATTATGCATATTGCTTAGAGGAATATCTTTCAGTGCTTTGTCTCTTGTGTAACTATATAAAAGCCTTTCCAGCGTTTTTAATAAAAAAGTCGATAAGCTTATTGGTCTCTATGACTTTGGTGTTAGGTCCGATACTTTACCAACCTTAGGCAAGTATATGACTTTAAACTTGTGCTAGATTTCTGATACGACCTCCCATGCTAAACTGGCTTTAAGAAGCTTGCATGTATGTGGTATCAATATTTCTAATCGCATACGCAAAAGTGTCGAATATATGCAATCTGTCCGTGGAGACTTATATTGCTGAAATTTATTTAGAGCCTATCTAATTCTCTTTAGTCTTTGCTGTAATTGTGATTGCTGTGGTTATTATACAATATATAGAACTTAGCCTAGTCGTTCTTTGATCAATGTTAGTTGACCCTTCCGCGTAATTCAGAATTTTTGAGGCCGAAAAGTGCGTATATAGGAGTTCTTTACGACTGTTCTCTTTGTTCTGCGTAAATTTGCCATTATTCTTCTTTAAAAAACCTACTTCTTTATTGGTAGCACTACATTTTTCCAGAAGTTTATGAATTCGAGAGCAAATCGGGAGATATGTAATCTTCTCGTAAAACTCTCCATGAATTGCTGTTGGCTTTCCAAATTACTTTATTTTATAGAATTAGATTACACCTTAAATAATCCTACGTTATTTTTGGCTTTGTTATGGACTTCCAACCTTAGCTTTTTTAAACCGTTGTCCTACCGCACTGTACTATTACCTGTATTCTTCATTGGTTTTTCTGAACAGTTTTTCTGGTAAGGCGCTATAGTAGTATTGCATACCGTTTCTGCTGCCAAATTTATGTTCTGTACGCCCTTAAACAAGTACTTAATATGTTCCCCTAGATTTTCACTGAAGGACTTAGTATAACCTACCCAACTTGTATTTTTGATTTTTTTTTTATTTCTGATAAAACTATATTAACACTAAATCGTATATGTCTGTCATTCAAATACAAGGCGTCATTAGAGGAACCTTGGGGAGAACTTTATAGAGCGTTGAGATTTCTGAAGTCTAATCAATCATCTATCATTGCCTTTTCCATATTTCTCTTTACGCCCTTAATTCCTTGCAACTATACCTTTTTACTTCTCTGTTAAAATTGTTTTTATGGTCTTGGCATAACTAATTTGACCAAGCTAATTTAAAATTTGTATTCACAGATTTAAAAACATAGTTTCAGTTTGTAAGTACTGAATATACTAAAAAAATGGTTATTGGCTGTTTTTTTTTTCTGTTTTCTCTTTATTTTCTGTTTTTATTCGTTTTTTTTTTTAATCTTTGTGATTGTTTTGTTTTTAATTACCTTATACCTTAAACTTTGTTTTGATTTGTAAACTCGATTTTTTGTCTTCTTTTGGTTTATCTTAATTTTGTTTTTTTATATTTTTATACTATTTGTTTTATATTTATTATTTTTTAAATTTTTTTTATATTTTTTTCGTATCCATATGGTTTATTACAATATCTTGTAGTCCGAAATTTGTTTATAAGCTTCGTCTTAGTTCTGTGGTTAGTACAATATTTTGTTTAAATAAATAATTAGATATGGCCATAAAGTAGTAAATAATATTTATTTCAATGATATAAAATATTGTAATTTATCTTATTCGTACTACTTAATCCTTACGAAGAGTAATGTAACTTGATAGTACAGATAGCAAACTAAAATAGAAAAGAATATTATGTCTATATTCTACGCCGCTGAGGAAATTGTCATTTTAATAGTTTTTTAATTTCTCTACACTTTTTTAGTATATAAAATCCTATCATTTTTCATGTAAAAATGAAACTTTTTAATCGCGTTTCTACTTTTCACCATGTGATTTGACACTCAATTTATACCAGAACTCTTACAAATGTCTAGAATTGTTTCATTTTTGTTATAAAATTTATATATATATATATATATATATATATATATATATATATATATATATATATATATATATATATATATATATATATATATATATATATATATATAAAATAAAGTTTTATATTGAGGTTGCAGTCATTAATAGGGCAGGAAAGTAAAACTCTTTGTTCTTTAATCAAGCTTTCGCAAAATTTATTTGCTTCTTCAGGATATGCTAAAATATGGTATCAGTAAATACAACGAAATTAGAACTAAATAGCATTGTATAAAACTAGTAAAAAAACTTACAACATGAGGTTAATCCATTAAATTTTCAAATTTGCAAAACATTAAAACTTAACTTATTTTAAAAATTATACAGTTATGTAAGTACAATATTCCAATTTAATTTAATTTTGTAAAAATTCATTTTGACATTGATTATGTTGATGTTTGATTTATGTCAGAAAGACACTCGTTTCTGTTTATTATATTTTTTGTTGTTGATAACTAGCTCTTGATTGTTATTATGGTTACGTACAAAGTGGCGCCAAATATGAATATTTAAATTTTTTGAAATTCTAATATTTATAGTCAGAAAATCTAATATTGGAAAATTATAGTATTAATTTTCGTAAGACAGAATGTAATTATAGATATTGCTTAGTTTATCAATATCAGTTTTTTTATTAACGCATTGATATTTATTTATGCATACCATTTCTAAGAATTCTCTTTTATTTAATTGGTTTTCGCGTCTTAATATATTAGTTTCATTGAAATTAAATGAATGATTTTTATTAATTGCATGATCTATTAATGCACACGTATTTTTATTATTTCTAAGGTCACTTTTATGTGATGTTAGTCTGCCTATTAGATTTCTAGATGTGTGTCCGATGTATGACTTATCACAATTTTCGCATGGTATTATATAAACTACATTTGAGCTTTCCATAATGCTAATAGGTGATTTAGTTTTTGTATACAATGATGCTAATGTTTTAACATTTTTAGTTGCAATTTTAATATCAGAATAGTTAGCAAAGACTTTAGTTAGTTTGGGTGTTAATGTTGGTATGTAAGGTAGTGATGTGAAATAATGAAATAAATAATGCATTCTATTAACAAATTTTTGGCACACCTATGGGCTCAAGTATATCGTGTATATTATGTAATTATGTACTAGACGATTTAATAGGAGATTCTTTAAAAAAGTTGCCTTTTCATATCCCATTTATCAAACGATTTGTAGATGACTTAATACTTGCTTTACCTGCAGACAAAATAAATGAAACTTTACAAACTTTTAATAATTATAGTGAACATTTACAATTTACATGTGAAAAAGAGATAGAAAATAGCATCCCATATCTTGACATAAAAATCAAACGTAATGCACAAAATGTATTAAGCACTGAATGGTACAGAAAACCTATATTTAGTAACAGATTTATTAATTATCATTCACAACATCCACCTCATATGAAAATAAATTTGATATTGGCTTTAAAAAACAGAATAGTCAAATTATCACACATCAATAACATCAACAAAGGGTTATTAGAACTTAAAGACATTTTATTAGAGAATTCGTACCCAATTAAAATAATTAACAAATTTTTATTTAATAATCCTAATAATAGAATGATTGACATGAATCAAACAAGAGAACCAAATCAACAAATCGTGCAATCTCAATTTACTTTCACATCACTACCTTACATACCAACATTAACACCCAAACTAACTAAAGTCTTTGCTAACTATTCTGATATTAAAATTGCAACTAAAAATGTTAAAACATTAGCATCATTGTATACAAAAACTAAATCACCTATTAGCATTATGGAAAGCTCAAATGTAGTTTATATAATACCATGCGAAAATTGTGATAAGTCATACATCGGACACACATCTAGAAATCTAATAGGCAGACTAACATCACATAAAAGTGACCTTAGAAATAATAAAAATACGTGTGCATTAATAGATCATGCAATTAATAAAAATCATTCATTTAATTTCAATGAAACTAATATATTAAGACGCGAAAACCAATTAAATAAAAGAGAATTCTTAGAAATGGTATGCATAAATAAATATCAATGCGTTAATAAAAAAACTGATATTGATAAACTAAGCAATATCTATAATTACATTCTGTCTTACGAAAATTAATACTATAATTTTCCAATATTAGATTTTCTGACTATAAATATTAGAATTTCAAAAAATTTAAATATTCATATTTGGCGCCACTTTGTACGTAACCATAATAACAATCAAGAGCTAGTTATCAACAACAAAAAATATAATAAACAGACGGATATTCTCACGTTAAAGTTGATTTCATGTAATCGAATGAACTATCTTATAAGTAAAGTCGTCCCAGGAACGCAACTCAACAATATTGGCAATATCATTTTAAAGTCGTCCACTTTAAAATGTATAATGTATGTCTGAATTGTCAATATAGATGAGTCAGATAAAATTAAATTATTAGAAGAATTTTTCACTAAGTAACAAAAACAAAATTTGTTTAATTTACTAATGTTTGTATTTTGAGAACGATTTCCGAAGTGGAAATTGAAATGTCAATAAATGTATTTTAACCTTTAATTGTGGCTTATTCCCATTTAAATATTAATTAATTAAAAATGCCACAAGAAAATAGCTTCAGAACAATATAATAATAATCTTAATATCTTTTATAAATGATAATTTATGTTCGAAATATTAGAGTAGACTCTAAAACATTATTTATCCAATAGAGTTTCATTTATACTAGTCGATTCAAAAAAAAAGGGTAATTAGTGTTTCTGGATACAATACTACCAGAAAAAGTATAGATCCATATAAAAAAGGAGAGTTAATAAACAAGGTTATACCTCTTTAAGGTATAGGTATAGGTTAATCTTCAAGATTATTCTTCTTTAAAAGCAATTGAAAAATTCAATTTGAAGAAATATTTTAAAAAGCTTATTTAAAATTACAAACTTTTCACCAAAAAAACTAAAATTACTGTAAAATTGTTATTTTATATTTATTTATGAAAAGGATAGTAAACAAGCAGAAAAATTTTAGATTCTCGTACTACTATCTTCACAATGGAAATAATTTTTTAATAAAGACGTCAAATAGAAACGATATATTACTTTGTTAAAACAGAAGTAGAAGGAGGAGAAAAAATGTAATTTGTTATATTAGCAATAAATCAGGATTCACCAAAATATTTTGGATTTTATACTTTCTTTATCATCATCATCATCATCATTTGTGACCACTGACAACCAATGGAGGGCCATGGTCACCCGTTAGGGTTTCTAGGCTCTAAAGTTTTACATGGTGTGGAGGGCAGCCACACGCATAACTTCTTAAAAAGACCTTCGTTTTATATCTAAAATCTTCACTTTCTAATTTGTCTTTTTTGAAGAGATCATTTCAGTGTATTGTATATTTTGCTATCTACTACAGTTGACCCTGTTTTTTTTTCCTTGTTTTTCCCATGCTTGTATTCATATTTCTTTTAAATCCTGGTAAATACCATTAATCCATCTCTTTCTGGTCCTACCTCTCGGTCTCTTCCCGTTTAATTCGTTTCTAAGTACTATTTTTGTATTTCTCTTATCATCCATCCTTTCTACGTGTCCCAATCAACTTAGTCCTTCACTTCGTATTCTTTTTGTGACAGTCGGTCTATTACATATCTTATTTATTTCGTGGTTCATTCTTATACACCATTCCCCATTCTCCAGTATAGGTCCATATATATTTTCCTTAAAATTTTTCATTCCCATCTAAGAAGTTGTTCCTCTTGTTTACTATTCAGTCCACATTTCTGATGCATATGTTACCACGGTCTCACAACTACTGTTGTGTATATTTTTATTTGGAAGTAATAGATACTAATATTGACTTTATAATATTCTGTAGGCTGTAGAAGTATTTGTTTCCAAGTGAAATTCTCGCTATTACCTTATCACTGTTTTAATTTCTTTCTGTAACTATTGATCCTAAATATTCGAAACGTTCTACTTTTTTAAACTTTTGTCCGCTTAAAGATATATGAGTGCCTTTAATTTGTACTTTTCTCGAGTTGTTTTTATGTACTTTATCTTTGAGACATTAACTTCTAAGATAGTATGTGCCGCTTCTTTAAAATATGTATAAATATTTTCTTAGTCTTTTAAATCTTAGTCTCATTATATCTAGTCATCTAACTATAACTTGTTTGATTTTTATAAATATTGTTCCTTCTTTATCTATAGGATTTTCCTGAAAACTTGTTCCAACGCAAGGTTAAAAAGTGTTGTCGATACCACATCTCCTTTTGTTAGACCGTCGTTGATATGATAAAATTCATCGGAAAGTTGATTTTGAATTCTTACTTTAGCTTTGGTTTTGGCTAGGCATAGTTTTATTAATCTCATCAGTTTTTTGGCACATTTAACTCTTGAATTGCATTATATAACTCCTTTTTCTCATCATTAAGTCATAAGCTTGTTTGAAATCTACAAAACATTGATTCAGTTTGTTATTCCGTTTCTAAAATTTTTCCAGCGTTTGCCTTATTTTAAATATTTGGTCTATAGTTGACCTACCTTTTCTAAAGGCTCCTTGATAATAATTAATCCCCTGTTGTCGGTTCCATTATATTGCTTAGCCTTCCTTCTAATGTTTTGCTAAATATTTTGTATTCAACGTTTAGTAGTGATATTCCCCGGTGATTATTGCAGTTTAACTTATCTCCCTTCTTATGTATAACCAATTCTATTTTATATTTTCCGGCACTATTTTTGTATTATTAACTTTGGTATTTCACTCTGTAATCTACGTCCTTTATATTTTAACATTTCTACGGTTATTGTATCGCATCCTTGGGCCTTGTTATTTTTAATTTTTTTTAGTACATTTTTTTTCTTTTTCTTTTGGTGTATATAGGTCTGCATCAGGCTCTCCGACTAATCTTAGCTTTTCTATTTCGTAACACTGTTTTTTTTGTGTTTATTCAATAGTTCTTCGGAATATTCTCTCCACCGTTTTAGCACTGCTTTTTCGTTTAATATTAGCTCATCCTTTTTGTCTTTGCATAATTTTGTTTTTGGTTGGAAACCTTTTTTCTTAAAATTTATTTCCTTAATGAATTGTTTGATATTATTTTTATGTTCATGTTCTTCTAGCCTTTCATCTTTTCTTTATGTGGTTTCGTCTTTCTAAATCTTAGATATTTTTTTAATTGGCGTCTTCTTGCAATATATTCCTATTTGGTTTCTTATGTATTGTTGATCAGCATTTTAAGCCTATCTTGATTTTTTTGTTCCATTAACCTCCGATATTCTTTGTCATATCATATGACCATATACTTTCTTTATCTGAAGTTTAATAAAATAACAATTAGAATTTTTATATCAATAAACGTAACCAAAAAACTACCACTGAAAATGTCATGCTATAGTAAAAAATTAGGCAAAACCTAATTAAAGTTATACAAAGAATTTTGTTTCTGATACTAACAATATACAAAATAACACACGACAAAATCAAAATAATATTACGTAAGTAGGTGAACACACACGCTGCTTGTGCTTTTAATTTATGAAACACATGGAATAAAATTATAGCAATGAACATTTAAATTGACACGCAACGCCTCTTATGAAATACTTACATAATTTTAATGTAAGTAAAAGTGTGTAACTTGTATCGTCATCAATTGAAAAAGTATTAAACTCAAAATACTTACAAATATTAATTAACAATTAAATATAATAAGGGTCATTTAATTTGATAAACAAAAATCTAAAACAATGAGATAATCTTTTAAGTTGGATCAAACAATACACCGGTAACCGATCACACAATCGGTTTTGTGGTTTTGGAGATTGGCATAAACAAAAATCGTAACGTCAGATTTTTTATTAATTTTTTAAGTGGTAAGTATATTTAAAAAATTAAATTAAAAAGTCCACCCCTTTTAATCCATTTGAATTTTTTACTTTAATTTTAATTTTACTTTACTTGGATATTTGAATTTTATCTATATTTATATATTAATATATATTATATATATATATATATATATATATATATATATATATATATATATATACAGTATGGTGGAAATGAAAGGAAAAAATTCGTTATTTCGTAAACCGGAGACTTTCAGGAAAAATCCTGAAACCCGTCGATTTTTATTTTTAAATAAGCTATTCGTAAGAATACATTTTTATTTTTGACGTCATCTATGTGAGCGTGATGACGTCATTGCTAAAGTTTTTGAATAGAAAGGGGGGTATTTTAATACATCATTTGAAACACACACACACGCAGTGATCAACCCTGCCCCTAGGAACATGTGTATACCAATGTAAGAATGGGATCCACATGTCCGAAGATCAAACCGGTCACACTTCGCTAGTCGAAGTGGTACCTATCTGACCCCCAGGCTTTTCCACCACCCCTCCTCATCGTGTGACTTACGTGAGGAGGCTTATGATCTGAAATTTACTTAAGATGCCCTGGGTAATAGGACATCCTCGGTTTTTAGTGAATGTGGTTATGCCACCTAACTGTAGGGGTAGCCACATCTAGGCTTTTCTCCCTATTTACTTTACTGACTCTATTGATTTTACTCTAGCTTTACGTCGGGACTTAAATAAAAAAAGAAAAAAGAGCGTGTGTTCCGACCATAGAGCCATCAGCCTGAGCTGATGACTCTATGTCCGGAAAAGGGTGTGTGCTCGGTCACTCAGCCGCCGATTTGGCAAAATAAATTTTGTTCTCCTCGCCGGCTGAGCACCTGAGAGGGGTCCGGCCACCAAGCCCATGTATGATGCACATGACCTCAGTGCTCGGATTTCGCGAGTAGATCTTTCATTCGATCTGCCTTAAGGGCCTAGTCCGCGGAGCGGTATATAGAAGTCCTGACGGACCCCTTCTATGTTTGCTATATAAGGTAAATTTACGTGAAACAGTTTAATGAAAAGTATGAATATATCAATATAAATTTACGTTATTTAATCAGAAAACACATTTATTTTTTTTTGTGGACTTCTTGTGGCTTCGGGACTATAAAATGCCTGGGCAACAATTCTTTCCTTTTTTCCTTAATCCTATTTGTGTGCGTGTATTGGGGTGTGCATTCCCAAGTGTATAATGCTCTCACACACCCCGGTGTATATTGGACTTATAATTACCTAAAAACCTAAAAAGAAAAGCGTACCCTCTCGCCAGAGTTTTTTTGGTGTGTTTTCTGAATGACTGCATTTCTTTGTTCGTTCTTCTTGCAACCATCTCATCCTTTATTTATTCGTTCGGGTTCTCCCTATATCGAGCTATCTGTTGTTTTGGTCTTTTATGTACCGTCCTTATGTTTTCATTGTAGTTAGTCAGCTCTCATCGGAGCTGGCATTGATAGCATTGTTTATTGCTTGTTCTAGTTTTGTTACACTATCGTCTAGTTCTGTAATATTATTACCTGAAGTTTGGCCAACTTGTCTTCTTTCTGTTGTGGGGCTGCAAATAGTTCAATTCTATTGCGCCCAGGGTCAGGACGATTAGGTTATGTGTCGAATCGCCTCATTTAGAGAGTATCTCGTATTGTTGACCCACGTTGTGTAGGATTGCAATGTCAAGATACGTAGGGAGTTCTCCGTGGAAACATGTCGGTTCTGTTGGTCCGATGACATATGCGTTCGGTCTGTTCTCGAGATGGTTGCAGAGATATCTTCCGTTTCGGTTGGTCGTCCTGTCAAACCAATTGGGAGATCTAGCATTTAGATCTCCAATAGTTATAGTTGGCTCTTCTGAGTTCAGTATTAGGCTCAAATCTTCGTTGAAAATCGGATCATGTGGTCTGACGTAAGCTAACACTATTTTTAGTGTTTCGTTGTTGGCCTTAAGTCGAATAATTGTGGCTTCCATTGTCACCAGTCCGTCTGGTGTTGGGATATGCTCGTGTTCGAGTCCCTTTTTGACTAATATAGCTGTTCCTCCTGATAATGCTCTATGATCCGTTCTATAGATATCGTAGCCTAAAAATTTTGTCTTTTTCCTTTCCACTAGTTTGGTTTCTTGAAGGGCTACGATATCGAGCTCTAATCTGTTTATTATTTCATCCAGAAGGTTGATCTTTTTGAATATTCCGCCGGAATTCCATGACCCAATGCGTAGATCTTCGTTTTGGTTTGCTAACATTTAAGGACGGCTTCTCCAAATGCAGTCATCATTTTTATTGCTTTGTCCATCATGGAAATCATTTCCATCATTTTGTTATTATACTCTGTATGGAAGTTTGCGATAAGGGTAGCTGCGTCCTGTACCGACACTTCTTGTGGTTGTGCTGGAGCTTCTGTGGTGGTTTCAGCGGATTTTTTCGCTGCCTGTGCGTACCTGACTCCTTTGTTGATTGGAGCGCTGTTTATGGGTCTTCGTACCGGTCTTGTTGGGGCAGGTGTTTTCTTTTTGGGGGCCTTAGAGCATCCTCTATAATTTGCTGTGTGCGCTTCACCACAGTTTACACATTTGGGGTCGGTTTCCCGGCTTTTCTCACAGTCGTTACTGAGGTTTTCTCCGCATTTTACACATCTGGATCCGTAATGGCAAGCCTTTGAGCTGTGATAGAACCCTTGACAGTTATAACACTGTAGGGTGTCTTTTGTGATTTTGAATTCATCCTCCACATAGATGCGCATGTAGCATATATCAGATATTTTTTTGATTTTTGCAACGTCTTCCTCTTTGAGGGTGACGATGAAATGTGGCAGTACTTTTTTATCAGCTTTTTTGGAGATCATTTTGATCACCCTTGTTGCTTCTATTCCTTTATTATATAGTTCGTCTTTAATTGCTACTGTGCTAGTAGTAGCAGATAGCCCTTTTATAATGACTCTTTTTAGTTTATCGCTATCTATGGGATATGCGATGAATTCTACTTTTGGAGTGTGTTCTTTTAGGATGTGTACCATTCCTAGGTAATCTTTTCTAGTTTTTGTGTTAATAACAATCGATCTGCCTGATCGTGAAAACTTATTGACTGATATTATGCCTTGGTTGGCTGATTTCTGCAGGATTTTTTGGTGTTCTCCTACAGTTTTTAGGATTATCGCCGGTGGTTTCGGCTCTTTTACTATTGGCTCTTTTACTGTAGGCTCCTCGCTTGTTTGCGGTGAGTCTTTTGGTACGTCGTTTTCTTTTTCAACTTGGCTATTTTTGCTCAAGTTATTTTGGGCAGTTTTCTTTTTCTGGCTTCTTTCATGAGACTCTTTCGCAGCCTTGTTAAATTCGATTTCTTTCCGCTGATTTATTATCTGCGTCTGCTTTTCGGCGACGCTTATTTTTGTTTTCACACTACTGTCTGATTTCTCAGTAGTGGTGCCTGTCTTTTTTCCTTTTTTGTATTGAACTTGTGTCCAACCTGCAGGTTCTTTGGTTGTTATGATTCTTTCCGGCTCTTTATGCTTGCCCTTGCTACCGGATGGATTTACGGTGGGAGGTGAACCGATTCCTAGTTCAACTAGCTTTACAACGTCGTTATCGAGGGAGGCTTTCCACGGGTCGATCTCCATTATTGACTCTTTTTTCTCCTTGGCTGCTGTTAATGCCATTATATGTTGTACAAGTTTTTGTATCTCCTTACCCTTTTCCTTATTTTCGTTTCTTAGCTCAGTCATCTGAGCGAGAAGGTCTTGGATTTGTTTATTCGCCTTTTCCTCGCGGATACGGCTTTCTTCTTTTAGGGATTTGATCTGTTCCGTCAGTACATTGACCGACCTTAAAATCTCATTGGCCTTCTCCCTTTCCGCCATTTCTCTGGCCTTTTTCTTTACTTCTATGTCTTCCGGGGAGTCTTCTTTGGGCCTTAGCCTTTTCATTTTCTTGCCGATTTCGGGCTCGGCTTTATTTTTGGAGACGTTGTTCACGACGGGTGGTGTCTCTACTACAGTTGGGGGCAGGGCTTCGCGCGATTCTGCGGCTGGGCTCGGCTCTTCGTCGATGGCGTCCATCGTATTAACATCGTCATCGGTGTCGATTTCGCTTTTTTCTTCCTCCGACTCGGGCAGATAGGAGTCATCGTCAGAGGATATCACGATTTCTATGTCATTGATCGCGGGATTAGTCGATTTAATAAATTTATTATATAGCTCGATCGAGCTGTCAACAGAGGGGTTTGATGATTTGGCTAAATCATTCTCTTCTTCTTCTTGTGTTGTCACCTGTGTGACAACACTTTCTGGGGGGGGGGGGCATATCACTCATATTGCCGTAAGGCAGTGAACAAATAGTTCATAAGATATAAGAAAATTCTACTTAGACGACTCTGTTTTTTTTCCACCGACTGACCGCTGTCAGTACGGCTTACTGGGTGCCGTCCCAGGTACCTCGCGGTAGTTCACTCCCTGTATTCACAGTGAGGGATCCTCTTCCTGTTTCTCACACCTCAGGAGCAGGGGCCGTTCTGTCCGACCTTGTCAAATGTCAAGGCCTTACAGTGTCATCCCTGACGACACACTGAGGTGATCCCGAATTCTTCGCAAATGCAAAGCTATTATAGCCTCCGCGAGGAGCCTATAAAAACAGCTCCTCGACGGTCTAACTAGTAACAACCTCGCATCCGCTTTTCGCTAATATGTAGAGACATAGGACAAGTGCCTATGCCACACTCGGTGTCTTACCCACCGGGAGCTGAAAAGCTCCGTTGACAATAGGTCAGTCGCCCCCACCTAAGCACGCTTCTCTCTTAAGCACGTCCGTACTGTTCGACTGCTCGAGTTGAATTATCATTTGAAAGGTCTTTTAAATACCTATTCAGCTATATCAATATGTCTAAGTAATTGAAGTTTGTAATTGTTTAAAAAAATAATTAAATTTTTATTATTACAATAAATATTTATTAAGTATTATTCAATAAATACAACGAAACCTAAATTAAGTGCTCAAATTGTTTACCTTCAGATAAAATACAATGAGAAAGGCGTGCCGCGAACTCTTCTCTAACATTCTCTAAAACTTCCGGAGTTATTTGAACAACCTCATTACGTATTCTTTCCTTCAGTTCATTAATATTTTGTGGTCTATTTTGATACACCTTACTTTTTAAATATCCCCATAAAAAGAAATCAAGAGGAGTCAAATCAGGTGACCTAGGCGGCCATTCTATTGTTCTTCTTCGACCTATCCACCGATTTGGAAAGACGTTGTTTAAGTAGTTGCGTACCAAGACAGCATAGTGTGGAGTCGCACCATCTTGCTGTAGCCATAAATCATTTCTGTTTGGAAACAACCGGTTCAATTCTGGAAGCAAGAAATTTTGAAGAAATTCTAAATATCGAGGACCTGTTAAGTTTTCTTTGAAAAAGTATGGTTCAATACACCTATTATCTATTATTCCCACCCAAACATTAATTTTCTCTGGGTATTGAGTACGGTACTCTTGCATCCAGTGTGGATTTTCCGTAGCCCAGTGCCGATAAGTTTAATATTTAGCTAAATTTTAAACTTTGATGTGTTGATATGTTAATTATTGTTGTTTACTGCATATTATTTTTTGTTTACTCCAAGATTGTCCTAAACAATGTTAAACTAATTCTTCCTCCTAATACTACCATACATTGCCAACCCTTGGACCAAGGCATTATCCAGAATTTTAAAATGATCTATAGAAGCTGTTTTATTAAGAGGATTTTAACTTGTATAGACAATGGCTGTCCTCTTCAAGAAATAGAGAAAAACATTACCATAACCAACACCTTAATGTGTTATAATGTCATGGCGTACTTTATGTACAATAGAAATGCAAATTATTTTAAAGCAAACGATAATATTCGACTTGCACAACTAATGAAGGCTATTCGACACACAATCTAATCGTCCTTCCCTGGGTGCAATAGAAGCAAACTATCTGCAGTCTCACAATAAAAAGAAGACAAGTTGGCTAAACTTCAAAAGAATTGTGAGCGAAAACATCGACACCATCCCAACAATTACCAATATCACAGATTTAGGGACTTTAGCGAAGAGCTTAAAAACCTAAATAAGGAAAAAACAGGAAAAGAATAAGAGCATACCGAACAAGAGCAAAGGAAGACAAAATAATTGTAAACGAGCTAGACATTAAAGTGAAAAAACAACTCCAAAACCACAGAAACGAATGCTGGGACTCCTATATTCAAGAGCTAAACCCAAACTAATCCGCCTTCTGGAAATTATCTAAAATCCTCCAAAAAGACAAAAAACCAATTCCTCTTTTACATGGGGAATGGTATTGTTTACACGGAAGAAGAAAAAGCAGAAGTTATGAAGGACGAGCTGGAAAGGACCTGTAGTAACAATTAACACGTAGAGGTAGAAAGAACAGCAAGGAGAATAAAAAGAAGAAAGGTCAGAATAGGCATAATTCATACCTCACCTGAAAAAATCAAACAACTAATAAAGTTACCAAATGCAAAGAAAGCCCCAGGACCAGACAACATAACAAACAGAGCGCTAAAAAATCTACCAGCAAAAGCTACTGTATACATCACGAACATAATAAACATAATGCTCAAATTAAGATATTTTCCAGACAGATGAAACGAAGCTCATGTTATAATGATTACAAAGTCAGGAAAAAATGACACTTTTGCTCAAAACTATAGACACATCAGATTATTATCGTCTTTAAGCAAAATAACTATAACAGTCATACTGAAAAGACTTAACGAAGAATTACAGGCTTTAGGCACTATCCCGGAAGCTCTATTCGGGTTGGGAAGCGAACACTTCTGTGAATTACAGGTATTAAGATTTACAGAATTTATAACGAAAGGATACGACGAGAAAATGTATACAGCAACAGCATTCCTAGACGTCAGCAAAGCATTTGACATAGTATGGGACCAAGGACTCCTCTATAAAATGAGCGATCTGGGATACAGCGAGGTAATGACATGCCTTCTTGTGTTATACCTAGCCAATAGAAGGTTCAGAGTTCGGATAGGGGCAACTTTGTCCGAAGTCGGGACCCTAGAAGCAGGTGTGCCTCAGGGAGCGGTGCTGTCGCCTTATCTGTACACCATATACACGGCCGACACGCCAACAGAGCCAGAATATCTGTTATGTCTTTATGCTGATGATACGGCAATAGTTGTCAGCTGGAAAGACCCGAATTATGCAACTAATCATCTGCAGAGAGCACTAAATAAATTCTACAGTTGGTGTATTAAAAAGAAAATCGCCATCGCCTTAAATCCAGATAAAAAACAAGCCGTAATGTTTAGTCATAGAAGAAGCGTACCATCAAAATACCTCGGGCTGATACTCGAAAAAAAGCTCACATTCACCGAGCATGTCAACCAAGCGACATACAAAGCTAAAGCGCTAAAAAGTCAGTTCTCAACACTTATAGGCAAAAGAAGCAAATTAAGCTTTAAAAAAAAACATCAGAGTTGCGAACAGTATAATCTTGCCTGTCCTAACGTATGCCTCCGCTGCTTGGGGACACACCTGTAAAACGAACAGGAAGAAAATCCAGACGACACAAAACCAATTAATAAGAGACGCTCTAAAAATACCTAGATACGTAATACTGAGATACGTATACAGAGACTCCAGACAGAAAAGAATCCTGCGCACATTTATTTTGCCAAATCGGCGGCTAAGTGACCGAGCATACATATCTTTTTAGTCAGAGAGTTACCAACTCAGGTTGGTGGCTCTCTATACGAAACACACACTTTCTCTTTTTAGGGACTCATACAGAGTCAGTAAAGTAAGTAGGGAGAAAAGCCGATATGTGTGCTACCGCTACAGTTAGGTGGCTTAACCACAATCAATAAAAACAGAGCGTGCTCCATTACCCAGTACACTCAAAGTAATTTTCAGATCATAAGCCTCCTCACGTATGTCATACGCTGAGGGGGATGGAGGAAAAGCCGGGGAGTCTGGTAGGTACCACTTCAATAGCGTAGTGTGACCGGTTTAATCTTAGGACATGTGGATCCCATTATACAATGGGATACACATATTCCTTAGGGGCAGGTTTGATCACTGCGTGTGTGTGTGTGTGTGTATGTGTGTTGAATTAATAAGTATTGTTTTGATTTTTTTTTATAAATTTATTGAACTCAAAGTATAATATCATAATAACGGTCGGCCAAATGTTGCGGGCTGTAAAGAAATACCGAGCATAATTGTGGGAAATAACACAGGAGTAGAAGCATATTTGTTACATATTTGATATTTTTTTCTTTTTTCTTTGAATTTTAAAGCAAGTGGTGTATGTGAATTTTACGTAGGTACATTCTAAAAATTTATTTGAAGAGATTGAATAATTTTACAATTTATTTGATATATCAGTTCAAGATAAATTTATCGGTTTGCTTTGGTTTCTTTTACAAAACATATTATTGTTTGTTATTGGTAAACAATAACACATTCTGTTTTTTTCACATTTCTGACCCAATAAAACACGCTCTGTTTTATTGGGTCACAATAAAACAGAGCAAAATGTAAGAAAGGAAAGAGGACAGTGAAGAAAAACTAATTGTGCAATAAGGATCTGATAATAAGGAAAATGTTACACTAACAAGCAGAAACAAGAAACGGGCATGTTCAAAAATTTATTAATGACAATGATAAAAAAAGAGCAAGTAAACAGCAAACTACAATAAGAAAAAAAAACAAAAAGAGAAATTGGAAGAAAATAAAAAATGATAAAAGTACAGCTACAAAATTAAGAAAAAACCAGAGCAAATTTTTTGAAATTCGAAAACAGAATAAAAAAGTGTAAAGATGATGTAAAAATCTACTTAAATACAATGTCATAAGAGGTAAATCAGAAGATTTAAGAAACCGATAGGAAACTAGAAACGCAGAAAATGAGTTTGAAATTGTTTAAAAAGAAATTAAACAAATGGAATGGACATGGGAAAGAGACTTGCAAAAAGATAAGAAAGAAACAAAATTGGAAATTAAATAAATTGCTAAGAAAGTGAAAGAAATGGGAAATGCAAAAGTTTTACGAGAAACGCGAGAGGTGGTCATCTAAAATTATAGCGACATCAAAATCCAATTTGGCGGATATGTAAGAAAGCAGCATCCAGTGCCGTTCATTAAAATAATTTTTAAAGTATTTTTTGGAGGAAAATAAAAAATTGGAAGTAAACCATGAATTACAGAATGGAAATTTTATTAAGAGAAAAGGAATATCAGAAGAGAGATACGCGTTGCAAAGTTACAACAATGCACAACATTTAGAGTAATTAATTTTAAGAACAGTTGGTACAATTGATAGCGCGGCATTTTAATGAAACAATGGAAGAATACGTAACACTACAAAACTACCAAGATATAGATATCCAATGCCAATTTTAACAATGATAACGTTGTAGAAGCATGTGACAAATACGGCCTAAAACTAAATTACAAGAAGACAAAAATAATGATCATTAGTAAGAAAACCAACATAAACGCACAAATTACAATAGGCGATAGACCATTAGAAAGAGTGGAAAAAATATTCAATTTGGGTTGCAATATTAAGGATACCTACTTCGGATCGCAGCTACGAAATAAAAACTGGTATTAAAAAATCCAGAAGCTCTTTCAACAGCCCAAGGAAGATTGTCTGCAACTTATCTTTAAGTATCAATATACGCATAAGAGTTCTTAAATGTTACGTCTTTAGTATCCTTCTCTATGGAGTAAAAAGCTGGAGCCTTACAGAAGATGCCATAAAACAATTAGAGGCATTTGAAATGTATTGCTACCGACGTATGTTGAGGGTCTCACATATACCCACACAAGTAACATAACTATTCTCCAGAGGCTGAAAAAATTAGACAGATTAAAGAAAAGACAAAGAAATTATTAACACCATAAAAAACAGAAAACTGGCTGACTTCGGCCACATCATGCGTAATGATAAATACCGACTTTTACAGTTGATTCTACAAGGCAAGATTGATGATAAGAGAGACCCTGGACGTAGACGTATATCCTGGCTGGCCAATCCTAGGAAGTGGACTGGTCTAACGTCAATTGATATATTTTGAGCTGCTGCGGTCAATGTGGTCGCCAACATCTCTACAAGATAGGCACATTTAGGAGAAGAAGACTACCACAAGCAAAATAGGAAATTTAACACGTTTCATTACAATCAAACATAAGGACAAAAGTATGTGCAAATTGACAGCGACGTGGTTGGGATAAAGGTAAAATTTGTATATTAAAATAATGACGACAAAACAAAATAAAGTGTGAACCTAGTTAAGCACCATTCATTTGAGAATGGTGCTTAATGGTGCTGGTAAAACCTCGAAATATCACAGTAAGTGTCCCAAAAAAGTAAAAGAGAAAATTATTTTAGAAAATTACAGCCAGGAGAATTGGGAGGGAAAACAAAATTTGAAAGCAAATTTGGAAAGGAAGAGATAAAAGAAGTAGTTATTACGGATGAAATAGGAAAGGATATTTACCATAAAGTAAATGTGTGTAATCAGGACGATACAAAAGATGCAGAAATAATATGCGGAGAAGTAATGGACACAGAAATAAAAAGCTTGTTGTCGAATTATAAAGAATTAGTCAATGAACAGAATCGGGTAACCAGAAAATACAAACATATTGTAAAAATAAAACATTTGTCAAATTTCAATGCAAAGAATTATCCTATTCGATGGAGGTATCGGCAAAGTATATACAAAGAAATTGAGAAAATAATAGAGGATAAAATAATAATAAAAAGGTGTGATTCGCAATACATATTTTCGGTTGTGATTGTGAAGATAAATAATAGGGATTTGCGATTGTTTTTAGATAAGCGAAATATTAATCAACATACGGTATGTCAATATGAAACAACTTTGAAAATAGAGGTAATTTTTGGTACAATTACGAGATCACATATTTTCACTAAAATAGACTTAAAACATAATTTTTGGTTGATTCTACTGGCGATTAATTGCAGAGATTAAACCGCATTTTCCATCGACGGACGTGTGTGTCTATTTAAGTTAACACCTCTCGGTTTACAAATTGCATAAGCAGCTTTAGTTCGTGCATTACACACTATTTTAAATAAAAATGATAAACTTGTTGCTATACCGATATTTTGTTAATTTTCCCACCTGATTCGGACAGTAGTCTAAAACATACTTAAACATTATTAGAAGCATTGAATATAGCTGGTTTAAAATTAAACATAATAAAAGTGCAAATTTTTACAACGAGACTTCGTCAATGTTAAAGAGGCTACAGACACACATGCAAGCTTGTCCAGCATGCTTGTTCTTTTTTTTTGTACAAGCACGCTTGAGTTTCTATAGGGTAATGTGGTGCAAGCTTTGTTATTGTACAAGCGACTTGAGGATTGAAATGATCTTAATTATGCACGCTTGAATTAAGCGTGCTTGCGCAATTAAAACGGTACGTGTATACCCAAGGTTTTTAAGCTTGAACAAGTTGGCGTCCTTGTTGCTTTGTGAGGTAGCATTTGATTAATTTTCGTCATGACTAGTGATCTCAAAAAGGTTTAGCGTGAATTATTGGAAGAGTTTATTCAAGAATACCAAAATCAGCCATGTATTTGGCACGTTAAATCCAAAGATTATCATAACGAAGGCTGGGGCAAAGAGGGATGCAGCATACAAAATATTATTAGAAAAATCTCGGTTAATCGACGTTAATGCCGACAAGGAAACAGTTATTAAAAAAATAAACTTCTTACGGACTCATTATAAAAGAGAAAAGTAAAAATTTGAAGATGCGGACCAGTCTGGAATGCGTTTAGATGAACGTTATGAGCCCACACTTTTAGTGTCTATGTGTAAGTCTAAGTCTAGTAAGCTCATGTGAGAAAAGGTTTTCCTTTTCATTAACCATTATTTACACCACATCGCACGTTTTTTTAATTGGGATTTACTTTTTTCTTTTCACAATAACAAAAGCGGCCAAAGCGAGCGTATCGTCGTCCGAGCTCGACATATTTTATTAAACTACCTCTATTCTGATCAAGCGTGCTTGTACGTGTGGTGCCAAAGGCAAATTATGCATTTTTGTACAAAAATATTGAACAATCATACTGGACAAGCTTGCAGTTTTGTCTGTAGCGGCCTTTAGATTTCAACTGGAGTGAAATTGAATAAGTTTGGTAGGAGATAGGGTGAAAATCATTCAAAATTACCCCCGACCAACCAACTTGAAAATGTTACGGAGTTTTATTCGAATAATCAATTATTTCAAATAAGGTGCTCCGGGGTAACTGGGGCATGGTTTTACAACGTTACCTTTCAATGTATACTAAACAAATTTTTTTTGAAAAGTCTAACATTGGTGAGTATTTGTAAAAAATACATAATGATTTATTAATAACTATACTAGCCTATCACGTTGCATTTAATGTACTTTTACTTGTTTACATATATTTTTTAATAATAGTATTTTTAGGCTTTATTGGCTTCAGTTTTCCCACGACTTTGGGGTAACTGGATCACGCCAGAGTAAATTGTATACAAACATTGCATCAACTGTTTGGGGTATCTGGATCTATTGTTGTACATTCAATTGATAAGAAAAAAATATTGGTTACCTTATTTTCAGACAACATTTCATGTTAAGAGCATTGTATTGGCGCCATGTCGGAGACTTGGTAAAAAAGCTAGGCAATAAAAACAAGCAATTAATTAATAAAAAAAGTTTTAATATGTTTAAATGGTCCTTATATAATAAAATTGCCATCAAAATTAGATTGTTACTTAACTTATAAAACCATACCATAATTTTGTTGGTTAAGTAAGTACTTTACTCTAACTTGATAAGTATGAGATGGTTAAATAAACATATAATGTAAGTTGATAATTTTCTTCAAGTAATTCTACTTAGGTTAATGAATATTGGTTAGGTCACTAAGTCTTCTGCAAAGCCTATCAAGTTGTTATAGCCAGCAGAACTTGCAGTTGGTGGCTTGGTTAGTTTTCTAACAACGTCACTCTCTCGTATGTATGACTCCTCTTCTGTCTCTTTGAATTTCATGGTTCGGTTGTGCCTTTTGAAGAAAGAAACATTATAACCTCTATTTTCCTTTTCCATGACTTTTGCTACAAACAGTCTAAAACAATTTGCTGTTTTTCCAAAAACTTTAGCGATGCAGAAGTCACCAGGAATTAATGTCAGATTATCTTCAACCTCATCTGAGAAGCTTTCTTGGTAGTCTTTTTCGGTCTCTTAAATTGAAAATGCGTCACTATCATTCTGTTGAGGACTCGTCAATTTCTGCTGTGGTTTTCGGTTTTCCTTTATTTTTCTTTACTTGTATCTGGGATATCTGGAACTTCTTCTCTTTTTTACGTTTTTCTTTCTTTTCAAGCAAAGCTTTTTTTTTCTCCTTCTCCTTATTTTCTTTCGTTTTAAGGTATTTTGTTGTGGATATTATTTCACAGGTGTGGACAATCTTTTTCTTTTTTCTTGGCTTTTCAGGGTTTCTGTTGTTATTTTTAACAAGGTCCATCAGGAGCTCTTCAAATGTCTTTTGCTTGGATGTTGATGGCACTTCATGATCAAATGTTGGAAATTGCTCCGTATTGACTTCCATCTGTTGAGCAGAGTTAACTGCGATTAACTGCTCTTGTCCAGCTGTCCATTGTTAATATGTTAGTGTTTGGTATGAAATAAGGTTCATGTTCAGCTGCTGAAGGCTCATCCATCCTAAGAATCTGTTCAGGATCAATTATTATAAGCTGCTCATCGATGGCTGTTAATGTATGCTCTTGTTCAGTTGTCAAAGACTGCTCTGGTTCCTCCATCAATGACACTTCGAGATTAGCTGTGAAAGCTGTAGAAGGCTGCTCGACTGTCAGTGGCTGCTTGGGCTCTTCTGATGATGGTCCAGCATCTATGGTCAACTGCGTAGATTTCAGGGCAAGTTCTTTCTTATATTTTTGAAAATCGGTTGGACTGAAAACAGACTCAGAAATGGCCTTCTTGTTGGGTCCTTTAACTTCTGGGTCAGGATCGTATATGTCTGTCGTTCTAAATCCGTTAATGATGCTCATGGGAGAAACCTCTTGAGCCACTTTTGTTAAAAGATATATAACATTTTGTTTGGGAATCTTCTTTCGTGGATTTTTGTCGTTGCCACTTACAAAGCTCTTTATCCCACTTTTGTTTTAAGCCCTTAAATACTGCCACGTCTAACGGTTGCGACACATGTGTTGTATGAGATAGCAATTTTATTATAATAATGTCATTCCGTTGTGCCAACCGGATAAGGTTTGTTGACATATGTGTGGAATGTCCATCGTTAAGCAACAAAATTGGTCCCTCATTACCAATGTTAGTTAAAAATACATCTTTGAACCAATTAAAAAACAATTTAGTTTCCATCCAACCTCTTTCACTTACTAATACGGCTATTTGGGTAGGCACTTCATTATCCACTCAATTCTCCATTACAGATTTTCCTTTGAAAACACAAAGCAGAGGTAGCATCCTACCATCTGCAGAAACACACAGTAATGTTGTTGTGTTTTCCTTTCCAGACGCACTTGTTTTTCGTTGGTACTTCTAACTGCGCCTACAACTCTTGTTTTTGATGGATTGTGACAGAAAGAAGTTTCGTCACAACTATATACTTGGCTTGGCTTTCCTTTCAAACCAAGATCCTCAAAGAGTTGAGTTAATTTATCAAAAAAATCATAAATAACCCAAAAATTAGTCTGATCATATCGAGAATGTTCAATGCTCTGAGGTAACTTTATTGAAAGGAGATTCAAGCTGCGTCAATACACAATTTTGCTGTGGATTTATCGCAAGTAAGAGACGGAAAAGAGGTACCGGCCTGTTTTGTTTCTAGAGTAACGAAAACACATGAAAGAAAATAAAGCGTAAATATATTATAATTTGCCAGTCTGCTTTTCTCTGTCAACAAACTAGGATTTTATTTGTACTGTTTGAAACTTACGGTCCAAACAGATTATGCTGCTCTTATTCACATAATAAAAAATATATTGGTTAACAGCATCCATCGTGGCATATTAGTGTTACAAAAAAAAAGTTTCGATTTTAAATACAATAAAGAGCAAAGATTACATTATCGCTAAAACTTTGACTATAGACAGAAACTCGATATAGTGGCATTAGATGTTTTAAGTGACCTAATCCTTACTACAGAAAGGAAAAGACATATTTTGGTAATGGTTGACTTTTTCTCAAAATACGTGAAATTATATTGCTGCTCAACAAAAAAAGGTATGGAAGTAATGAGAAAGCTAGATCAATTCACAGAAGAAGTCGACACACCCAAGTACATATTATTAAGATATTCCACTTAGTTCCGAAGTAAAAATTATAAGGAACAATTGAGAAAAAGAGGGATCGATACAAAATTTGTGAGTATACGTCATCCGCAGAGCAACCCTTCTGAGAGATTTACACAAAAAGGCACTAAATTTTTACGTATCGCATCATATGGCCAATACAGACATTGGGATAGGAAAGTGAAAATCAAAAAATATTTAAACTCAATCCAACACACGATCACTAAAGAAGAACCGGTATTTATGATGAAAGGGTTAACACGGTTAAGGATTTTTCTTTAAACTGTTAAGTTTGTGTTAAGAAATAAAATAATCTTATTTGTTGAAAGGGTTTTACTTAAAATAAAAGTGAAAGCACTTTTGGTTTCTTGTTGCTTCATGTGGCATAAAGGGCAGTACAAAAGGGGCCCTAATGAGTTTTCTACGTGTTTATTGAAATTTATTTCTAAACTTACGGACCTAGGCAGAAATTAATTTATATTTTCGTCGGACAAGTGTGTGGGCCAAAACCGCAATCGCATAGTTTATGCCATGTATTTGTATCCCGCATCCACTTTAAAAGTATCTGTACGTCATTGCTTTTTAAAAGTTGGGCATACTCAGAATAAGGGTGATAGTGTTCACGCTTTAATAGAAAGATCCGCCAAAAACAAACCTATTTACACTCCACATGAGTAGTACTATTTGGTATGTTGGCTAAACAAAAAGGTAAACCTTATACAGTAGAAGAAATTCAAACACTAAATTCTTAAATTTTAAATTGTTGTTGCCAGGAAATTGGATCAAAATCAACAATTTACATAAAGTACAATGGACAAACAGAAAAGATTTTTTTGTAAAACCTGAATATTCTAATACATTGTACTATAAATATGATATGGCTAGTAATGATTGTTATGCTCTATCGGTAACAAAAAGTACGAGTCAGCAACGTTCAACAGATTCTTCTACATCAGTTGAACCATTGTACCAACTACACCTTCCTATTCCAAAAGCCAAAAAAGACGATCTGATGAATATGTGTAACTCTCAAATTATACGTAGTAGCTATCACGGATTCTATACAAATGTCCCTTCCGTTAATGTAAGCGATAATGATTGCAATAATTCTGATTTTGATCTCGCTGAGTTTAGATTATAGTAGTTGATTTACAGGAAGATATTATTAAAATTAATTTTATATTATTTTTTATTTTACAGTTCCAGAACTTAATAAGTATTATTTTTTTTGCTATTCAATAATGAGTCTGCTAATTTTATGTTACCCATAAATATTAATAAGAGTTAATACTTTCCCGTTTACGTACTAACAACTTTCAAAAATTATGAATAGTTACTGATTGCACAATTTCTTTTACATCTTGAAAGTTATTATTTTATATTGTAGTTTTTTTTGTTACTAGAAGGTTTTTATCTTTTATTAAAATTTAGGTTATTTTGATGGATTTTAGAATAAGGGTTATTAAATGTTATTGCACGAGCTGTTTAGACTAGAGTACCTTAAAATAATTACAGTAAGGTACTACATTTTGAATTTGTATAAAAAATAACGACATTCTATCAATAAAATATGGTAGTGTGATTATATCAGTAATAATTTCATGATTTTTCATTGCCTACTTTTCCAAAAATACCCCTGAATATTTTTTTTATAATGAGATTTTTAATCTTACGACATTATTATTTAAAATTTTAATGGAGTAAAAGATATTATCTTATCTATGATATATGTATGTATCTATGATATACGACAGATAGTTTTGTATAATGTCCAACGTAATTCATAGTAAGTGTTACATACTATAATTTACTTTTTATGTTGGTCAACGTAAATGTGTAAACGTAAAGTGATTTTTCTGGAAAACAGAAAATAATGTTAATTTAAGTACTACACATGATTATTACCCACCTATTTCGTAATTAATGTGCAAATTTTCAAATATATTGATTGTTCCCTCACTGAACAATCATCAATAAACAAATTTTAGAAAACAAATTTAAAAGCTAAAACACCCTTGTCCCTCTTGGAACAAGTCAATGTCATATATCACATACCTTGTGCTGGGAGACAGGGACATCACTGAGAGGGCGTCTTACGACACACCGCAGTGATATTAACTTATCTGAGTATACTTGTGCTCTTGCTCAACATGCTATTAACACTAATCACAAAGTTAACTTTAATGAAGTTAAGATTCTTGGCAATGAACGCAATCTCGTAAAAAGGCAGTTTTTGGAAATGTGTTCAATACTTAAATACCACAACGCTCTGAATAAGAGAACGGACATTAGTAACGTGAGCCAAATCTATCATGCATTATTATTACAGAATTAGGCTTAATGGGTTTTTTACTTTAAATTGTCACCTAAGGTGTGTATTTATATATATTTTAGCTATTAAATAAATTCAAATAAAATAAAATATAATTTTCTTACTTACTTCACTTAATAAAGATTTATATTAAACTAATATTTTATTGATTCATTTATCAATGTTATACATATATAAAATAATTTTCGATTAGATAGTTTAATAAAAATTTTAATTAATTTAATTCATATAATTCTTATTAATTTCTCAGTTCCAAATTTTTATGAACCTTGGACTGTTGGAAGTTGAATTAAATCTGCACCATGTGGCTGACCAACCAGCTACAACTTTGATATCTATATATGGTATGTAGGGATCGACCTCACTTGTTTGTTCTTTTTTCTCCGAGTCATTCCCTGAAGGGAGAAGGGGGTTTTTAAGGATCTTTTTTTTATTAAATGGTCTGTACAGACAAGGATTTCGCCCACTTTTTCATATTTTTAAACTTATCGCTTTACTTCATTAGCGGTTGGTAACTCGCCTTGATGTGTGTCATGTTTTAAAATAAGGACACTGTCTTTTCAATTGATATCTACGTGGATATAAAAATGGGCTCCCATTTGCCGTGTGTCAACTGAAAGTATTGGAAGCTTTTTGTGGTAACTTCATTACATCTTTTATAATATTACTATATAAACTATTAATCATTTTAATAATGTTACCCAAAGTGAAAGTAAAATTAAATTAATATCATACTGTTGGAAGTGTGATCTTATGATCTGTTAGTTCTCGGCAAATACTTATTTTTTACATAAGTTTTTTATATACTTCTTTAAAATAATATGTACAATAACCACATAAACTTTTACTGTTCTATGTTTGTATCAAATTGTAAACTGTATATAGTTTCAATTAATTGTTTATACAACTTAACCATTTAATGTCCAATGTCTTAAGCTTCGTTACATATTATAACATTGACTGCTACATGTCTTTTTGAGGTAACACTTTTATATTGACTTTTCTATGGATATTGGTTTTTCATATTGTTCCTTTTTGATGGACTGATGATGCTTTCTGATTAAAGAGCGAAACGTCTTCAAATAAATAGATAGAGTAGCCAAATTCTTTGTCTTTTTTCTCCACCTTTTGACCGAGAAACCCACCACTCTTCGAGTGATCCTTAATTTTTATATATATATATATATAAATATATAAATAATAAATATATATATATATATATATATATTATATATATATATATATATATATTATATATATATATATATATATATATATATATATATATATATATATATTGTGACGATTAGGGTTTATAGAAAATAATTTATAAGTTATATACTACATAATATTAGATATTTGGTTGTTTTAAATAAGTTATATACTAGAGAATTTAATAAAAATATATTTATGTGAGGGCATTTTTAATAAATTAGCATATAATAATTATAAAAAGTTGTATTTTAATATTGTAAATATATATAAGTGAGCCATGTGCCTAGGCAACCAACTATACATACTCCAAGTGTCAAATTAAGAATCATAATACGAATATAAGTGGGGTTATTATAATAATATATTGTTTGAAATGTGTATTTTATTAAATTAGAGTGTTAGTTACTAATTTAATTATATATTCTGATCTGAAAAGCCTAAATGTCAACAAAATTATTAATAGAAAAGAATGGAATTCTCTGGATCTCCGGAGATGGCCATGTTTGCGAAATGGTTTGTTCCAGAAAATTCAGACATGTATTAAATAGAACTGAATAGAACATGATATCTTACGAGATGGTTCTAGAATGTCCAAAAGATATAAATACCCGTGATTTGGATTCAAGATGGCAGTTTTTAGCAGTTTTATCATGAAAGTTAGTTAGAAGATAGATACATTTACTTAGTGAAGTCAATTGTTCAGAAGTTTTTTAGAAGTTTTTAGTTAGAAGTCAAGCAGTTTATTATGAAAGGCAGTTTTTAAGTTTTTTAGTCCGAAGTCAAGCAGTTTATTATGAAAGTTAGTTAGAGTCAGTGAATCAAGTACAAATAGTCCAATAGTGAGTTAAATGAAGATTAAAAATTATGCATATAATTTAATGCACATTTATAATTATACATAAATAATTATTGAAGATAAAAAAAAGGTATATTGGAAGAAATTAAATTATATTATGGTTGGAGATTGGTATAAATCAACTTATAATAATTGGATATTGGTATATTGAAAAGAAGAATAAATATAAATGCTGTTTGCTGGTTTGGTTGGTGGTGTATAGATGCTGGTGAAGAAAAATATATCTTAAATTGGTAGAAGCTGATAATTGAAAAAAGTAATTTCACAAAAAACAAGGATAACTGAAGTACGAAGACATTCAGTGGTGATTAGAATCTATATACTTAGTGGAAAATAGTTCATTTAGGCATTCAGTGAAAGAAAGGTACAAAATTTTGTTAATATAATTTAGTTAGTGTCATAACAATTTCAATTTTGAAGATAGTTTGTTTAAATTTTAGATTGTCTATAGAATTTAATTAGTTTTATAAGAATATCAGTTTAAAGATAGTTTATTTTAAATTTACATTGACTAGGTTAGATATATATGTGTGTTTCATAATAGTTATAATAAAGATAATTTAAAAAAGTACTTACAAGCTAATTCTTTGAGAACCGCGATAAAAACCCTATATATTATATTATTAAAAATACTCATTGCTCATCATTCAAACAAAAAACACATCATAACAATTTGGCGCCCAACGTGGGGCTCTCTATTTAAAAGAATTAGTTTGGGAAGATAAGTGCTCTCATATAACTAAATTAATTATCAGTAGAAAGGAAAAATAATAGATTTTATTATTAATTATATTTGAACAAGTAAAGTCTCAAAATGTCTCAAGGAAAGAAAGGTACAAGAAGCAAAAAGAATGAAGAAGATGTGGAAGTAGAAACACAACCTATACAAGAGGAGAGTTTAGTTCAAGTTCCACAAGATACTGCAGAAATGAATCCAGAAAGAGAGGAAAATGTCAATATGGCAGCTTTGATGTCATTAATGATGCAGATGAACAAGACAATAGAAGAGAATTCAAAAGAAATCAAAGAAAACATAAAAAAATTGGAAGAGAATTCAAAAGAAGTCAAAGAAGACATAAAAAAATTGGAAGAGAATTCAAAAGAAGTCAAAGAAGACATGAAAAAAATAGAACAAAAAATGGAACAGAATTCACAAGAAGTCAAAGAAGACATGAAAAAAATGGAACAGAAATTGGAAGAGAATTATAGAAAATTAGAAAAGAAAATAGAAGATAATAATAATAAAATTGTAAAACAAATGGAAAAACAAATGGATAAAAAACTTGAAGCTGCAGAGAAAAAAGTAGCAAATGAAATAAAAAGTATACGGAATGACTACAAGAAAAGGATAGACAATGAGAGGACAGAAGTAAAGAGGATTATTCAAGATAATAAAATAGATATAGAACAGAAAATAGAGTTACAGAAATGTAACTTAGAAGTAAAAATTAACGAAGATAGGAGAAACACAGAAGAAAAATTAGACGATATACAACAAAATATCCAAATAAATAGTAATCAAATAAGAAATGTGGAACAGAGAATAGATGATATTTCACAAATGAGAGACATAGGGAGACCTTACTTAAATTTAACAAATGAGACTGGGATTAAATTCTCTGGTAATATAAAAAATTTGCATCCTAGAGTATACATAAATAGTTTAAAACATAAATTAAGATTTGTGAATAATATTAATGATATTAAAGATTATATTAGAATGACATTAAATGACAATGCAGCAACTTGGTTTGCTAGTATTGAGAATGATTTAGATAATTTTCAAACATTTGAAAATAAATTTTTAAATTATTATTGGGGTGAATTAGAGCAAGCCAAGTTTAGAGAAATTCTATATTTTGGAAAGTATAATCAAAATTTAAAATCAAATATGGTAGATTATGCATTGAAATTGATAACAGTTGCAAAATATTTAGAACCACCACTTAGAGAGGATGAAACAGTCTTAAATGTATCTAGACATTTTGATGCTGATGTTGTGCAAACCGTAACTGTACAAAATATTCAAACAATAGATAGTTTTATTAATTTTATTCAAAGAATACAAAGAGGCAATATGACAAGTAATAATAACAACAGAAAAAACAACAATACTTTTCAATATAATAAAAATGATATTCAACAATATAGACAATCATATAACATTAATACTAGGTATGGTAATAATTTACAAAATTTTAATAATAATAACAGTAATCCAAATAGACAGAACTTTAATAATAATACTAGTTATAATAGACAAAATTTTAATAATAATACTAATTATAATAGACAACATTTTAATGACAGTACTAATAATAATAGACAAGATTTTAATAATAGAAGAAATACAGAGAGACCTAACTATAACAGACAGGTAAATTGTGTTCGAAGGAATAGAAGCTGCGAAGACAGGGAACGAAGTAGTACAAGGCAGGAAAATGTGAGTAGAAGTCATAGTAGGGAAAGACATAGGACATCAGATCCAAGTGGTCAGATACAATCTGACAATTCTAATAATCAAAATTTTGTGCAGTAAACTTTCTGAATTACAAGTTAGGCCATTGCTATTATGAAAAACCTTCTGAATTTATTTCTTTAGATGAAGATAAAATTATTGAATCTATTAATTTAATTTATATAAATGCTTTGGCCAAAAATAAAATGATTAAGATTATGATAGATACTGGTTCAGAAAGTACTTTAGTCTCGGAGAATTTTATTTTTAATACATTAAAACTATCAGATATAATAAAGATTCCAAAAATTAAAATTATTGGTGCAAATAATAAGAAGTTGGGTGAAATTGATAAACTAGCCAATTTTAAAATTAATATTCTTAATAAAGAAATTAATATGCAAGGATTTATTGTCAAGGATTTATGTGTTGATATATTAATGGGAAATGATGAATTGGAAAAGAAGAAAGTAAAGATAGATTTTGAAGAAAAAATGGTAACTTTGGAAGGGCAAATAATTAAATTTATGCAGAAAGATGAGGTAGAAGAAGGAATAAGAGTTGATAGGATATTATTAAAAGAAAATAATGATGTTTATGAAGAAGAAATGTATTTTGATGATAGGGAAATGTCCCAAAAGAATGTAAAGAATAATTATTGTAGTGAATATTTAAGGAATGGAAATTTTAAGCAGATGGATGCCTACGAGGCGGAGTGCGTAAAATTGGAAGCAAGGAATAATGAGTACATAATGAAGAATAATTTTATTTGTAAAGAAGAAGATGTGATAAAAGTTTTAAATTGCCCTGAAGAATATAAATCAATAGTCATTTCCATATTGCAGCAACACAAGGGACTTGTCAATAAAGAAAATAGAATTGCACAAAATTATATCCATAGTATAAAAGTTAAAGAAGAAAAAGATTTTAAAACAAAATCATACCCAATACCATATAAATACAGAGAAGAAGTAAACAAAACAATTAATAATATGTTAGAAGATGGGATCATTGAGAAGGCAGACACACATTTTATTAACCCCATAGTAGTAGTACGAAAAAGATCAGGTGAAATCAGGTTATGTTTGGATGCAAGGAATATTAACAAGATTACTGAAAAGCAATTTGAAGCACCAATGAGTATAGATGGAATATTAGGAAGAATTACAGGAATGTCATTTTTCACTAAAATCGATTTACAGCATAGTTTCTGGTTAATACCTCTAGAAAGAAAAAGTAGACAGTATACAGGATTTCAGATAGATGGAGTAGTATATCAATTCAAAGTAGTACCATTTGGACTTCAATCATCTTGCAGTGCTCTATGTAGATGTCTTCATGATATTTTGGATCAATATGAACATTTTGTAATTCACTACATTGATGATATATTAATTTTTTCTAAAACGGCTGAAGATCATGAGAAACACCTAAAAATTATAATAAATAGATTAGACAAAGTTGGACTAAAAATAAATCAAGAAAAATGTACATTTTTTCAAAAAGAAGTCATATATCTAGGTTATAAACTTAACACTAAGGGAATCGAAATGGATCCAGAACGGACACAAGTCATTCAGGAATATAAAACACCACACAATTTAAGAACTTTAAGAGGATTTATTGGAATAATTAATTATTATAAAAGGATGATACCAGATCTAAGTATAAAAGAAATTCCATTACTTGAACTACTGAGAAAAGGTGTAAAATGGAGATGGGATCAGAGAAGAGAACTAGCATTCCAAGAAATTAAAAACATTTTTCTGTCAAATTTGAAAATATACTATCCTGACTACACACAGCCATTCATATTAAGAACAGATGCATCAATAGAGAGATTATCAGGGGTATTATTACAAATACATGATGGGGTCGAATACCCAATACAATTCATTTCAAGAATTACAAAGCCACATGAAAAGGGTTACTCAGTTTCAGAATTAGAACTAGCAAGTATAATACACTGTGTCACAAAATTAAGATTTTATTTGTTGGGTAATGAATTTACAATAGAAACAGATCACCAAGCTTTAACGTCTATATTAAATAACAAATATGGAAACAGTAGAATACATAGGTGGAGTCTAATATTGAGTGAATACTCATTTGAAATCAAATACATTTCTGGAAAATCTAATATAGTGGCAGATGCTTTATCAAGGTTAGAAAATACACCACAAAAAGGGCAGCGAACAATAAAAATTGGATTAAATCAATTAGTAAAAAGTACTGGATTATATTCTAAAGAAGAAATTATAAGAGATCAGATCAATTTGAGTGAAAAACAAAAAGTCCTTAGGAAAGATGGGGTATATTATAAAATAATAAATGGCATAGAAGTATATGTAATAACTAGAACTTTAGCAAAGAAAATATTGAAAAATTTACATAACAATTATATGCATATTGGTTCAAGAAAGCTATGGATGCTATTTAGGGACAATTATTTTGCAAAGAATGACATAAGTATAGCAAAAGAAATTACTACCCAATGCCCAATATGTCAACTAAAAAAAAAAAAAAAAAAAAAAAAAAAACTTACTGATAGATCCATTTCATAGATAGATGGTAGATTTCTTTGTTGTGAATAAATTTGACATCATACTTGTTGAATTTTGTACATATGGAAATTGTTTGGTACCCTAAAAATCATAATTTGGGGTTAGATACAGAATTGATTGTGTAAATGTCTTTATAAAAAGTGTAAAACTTACCAATTTATATTGATGAAAGTTAATTTGAATGGAAATAATTCCTAGATTTTGTCTATAAATAAACAGAACACAATATAGATTATATTTTTAATTAAGGTTATATTTTATTCTCTGATAAAATCCATTCTCCAATTGACATGACAGTTTGACCATAGAATAGCCAAACTGTGCAGCGTTGTTCTCTGTTTTGACATAGACAGCGAACAGGGATGTATTTAACACATTTTAAATAAATAAAAAAAAATTTGATTTATTAAATTTAATAAGGTATGAGAAAATTAATATTTAAAAAAATAATAAGTAAATTATTTATTTTAAATATTATTTTTGGGGTATTGTGACGATTAGGGTTTATAGAAAATAATTTATAAGTTATATACTACATAATATTAGATATTTGGTTGTTTTAAATAAGTTATATACTAGAGAATTTAATAAAAATATATTTATGTGAGGGCATTTTTAATAAATTAGCATATAATAATTATAAAAAGTTGTATTTTAATATTGTAAATATATATAAGTGAGCCATGTGCCTAGGCAACCAACTATACATACTCCAAGTGTCAAATTAAGAATCATAATACGAATATAAGTGGGGTTATTATAATAATATATTGTTTGAAATGTGTATTTTATTAAATTAGAGTGTTAGTTACTAATTTAATTATATATTCTGATCTGAAAAGCCTAAATGTCAACAAAATTATTAATAGAAAAGAATGGAATTCTCTGGATCTCCGGAGATGGCCATGTTTGCGAAATGGTTTGTTCCAGAAAATTCAGACATGTATTAAATAGAACTGAATAGAACATGATATCTTACGAGATGGTTCTAGAATGTCCAAAAGATATAAATACCCGTGATTTGGATTCAAGATGGCAGTTTTTAGCAGTTTTATCATGAAAGTTAGTTAGAAGATAGATACATTTACTTAGTGAAGTCAATTGTTCAGAAGTTTTTTAGAAGTTTTTAGTTAGAAGTCAAGCAGTTTATTATGAAAGTTAGTTAGAGTCAGTGAATCAAGTACAAATAGTCCAATAGTGAGTTAAATGAAGATTAAAAATTATGCATATAATTTAATGCACATTTATAATTATACATAAATAATTATTGAATATAAAAAAAAGGTATATTGGAAGAAATTAAATTATATTATGGTTGGAGATTGGTATAAATCAACTTATAATAATTGGATATTGGTATATTGAAAAGAAGAATAAATATAAATGCTGTTTGCTGGTTTGGTTGGTGGTGTATAGATGCTGGTGAAGAAAAATATATCTTAAATTGGTAGAAGCTGATAATTGAAAAAAGTAATTTCACAAAAAACAAGGATAACTGAAGTACGAAGACATTCAGTGGTGATTAGAATCTATATACTTAGTGGAAAATAGTTCATTTAGGCATTCAGTGAAAGAAAGGTACAAAATTTTGTTAATATAATTTAGTTAGTGTCATAACAATTTCAATTTTGAAGATAGTTTGTTTAAATTTTAGATTGTCTATAGAATTTAATTAGTTTTATAAGAATATCAGTTTAAAGATAGTTTATTTTAAATTTACATTGACTAGGTTAGATATATATGTGTGTTTCATAATAGTTATAATAAAGATAATTTAAAAAAGTACTTACAAGCTAATTCTTTGAGAACCGCGATAAAAACCCTATATATTATATTATTAAAAATACTCATTGCTCATCATTCAAACAAAAAACACATCATAACAATATATATATATATATATATATATATATATATATATATATATATATATATATATATATATATATATATATATATATATATATATATATATATATAAATACGTTCGAATTTTAGGGTAAAGTGGTCTGTAATGAAAATCTTTCTTTTTTCTGAGATACTCAATATTTCGCCATTTATTTAATAGCTTCCTCAGGAGTAAACTAAAACAATTTGAACATTACAAAAAATGGCGTATAAATACATTTTAAAACACTCACATAATTGAATTGAAGTATTTGAAATATTGAATGTCAAGATTAAATTGTCTTAAGTACGTTCGTTACAGCTATACGATAAAAAATTAAAATTATTTCAAATGTAAAAATAAAAATAACAATAAAAGAAAAGTTAGAAGATTAATATTTGATGAATTATTAAGGTTAGTTGTTATTAGGATGAATGTTGGCTATTTTGAATATTTATAAATGTGTCCGTTTCTCTAATTACTCTATTTTCTATGACGGTCCCGTCCATGATTCTAACAACAAATCAATCAAATATAAAAAACTTTCCTTTATTAATGGTCTAACTCATTTTGTCATATCCATATTTAAAAATGTTCCTAATATTAGTATAGCTAAATATAATACCATGAACAGCAAACAACTATTTTCCTTATATAAAAGTAATGTCGTTTATGAAATACCGTGTTTAGGATATCATAATAGCTACATTGGTCAAACATCACAATGGCTAAAACAACGCATCACACAACATAAAAGTGATTGCCGCTTGTAGTTTTTAACTTAAGTGTCTTTGACAATATATTTCAGGTAATCTTCATTCTTCTTTTTATTCCTCGGCTTTTTCCACTATGATTTCGCCGTTTTTGTGTTCCAAATCACTCTATTTTCCCAGTCACTTTGTCTGAGGCCTCTGTCTCTCATATCATTTTCTATATATGTTTTATTCTTGTAGCAGGTCTTCCTCTCTGTCTTCCTTCAGCCGGCTCAACCAAATGCCTAGACTAAAAAATAAAAAACTTCAGAAAAAATAATACACCTTTAATTTCTATACAAAGTAAAATAAATAACAGGTAGACACAGAAATAGGTAAAAAACAATATTAAAAAATAATAATAACGAGATAATTATAGGTACAGAAGACAAACTAAAGAGATGGAAAGAATACATTCGGACACTTGTAAACGATGATAGACCTTGTTCTCCACCATTTACGTATGATCGAATAAATAAAGAAGGTCCAAAAATAACAAAAGAAAAAGTTATTTATGCAGTAATAGCTCAGAAGAATGGAAAAGCCACTGGTTCAGAAAATATCAACGTCGAAATACTTAAATTAATTGCAGACAACGAAAGTAAAAGCCTCGACTTAATAACAGCACTATTCAATAAAATATTATTATATGACAGCTAAAATACGATCAGACTGGCTAAAATCAACATCGTAACATTACCAAAAAAATCCAATGCCTCATACTGCGATGACTATCTAATATTAAGCATGATGTCTCATGTCTTTAAAACCTTTTTAAGAATCATTCATACACAAATTTACAGGAAGTGTGAATTTCAGATGAGTGACACTCATTTCGGGTTTCGAAATGAACTGGAAATACGAGAAGCTCTTTTTGCCTTAAACGTGTTACCACAACGATGCAGAGACATAAATGTAGATGTATATGCATGTTTTATTGATTATCGAAAAGCATTTGACTGCGTTAACCACCAAAAGATGATCGTAATTCTAAGAACAACTGGAATTGACGAACAAGACTTGCGAATTATCTCAGAACTATAGTGGCACCAAACTGCAGTAATTGAAATAGAGCACACAACATAGATAAACGAATCCGAGTGCTACAAGGTTTCGTCTTATCACCGCTATTATTTAATCTGTATTTGGAATTTTTATTCTGAATTCTTTATTTTTAAATATACCAACAAACGTACATGTGTGTGACAACGGACAAATAATAGAGCAGGTAACTTCCATAAAATGTTTGGGAGCGAATATTAACGCGAATTTTTTTTTTTGGATTACACTGGCTGTAATAAAAAAAAAATCTATCAAGAATAGAACAAGTGATTAAGGCACTCATAAACATGAAAACATTTTTTTCAAGATCAGACCTTAGTCTAGAGCTCAGAATTCGAATGATCAGATGTTTCAAGATTGTAGATTGATTTCAGGGACTTAAAGGTTTGTAGAGTAATGCATTGGTTAGTAATAAGTCTAGTAGTGATTAGGAGCTTAGAAGACTGAAACACTGTTCCTTTTTTAAGTTTTTCACAGATGGTACATTTATGCTTTTGCTCTCTGTCTAATCTTTGTTTGTTTCTTATTTGTTTTTCTTTAACATTTCTTTTATAATGTAAGAATACTTTTTCACTTTCTTTATTTGCAAAGTGTTCAATTCACTGAAAAGATGAGTATTTGAAGTCAGTGAATCTTTATCAAGTCTGTTCATGATGTTTTCTGGTAAATCTAACACAATCAGGTTTATCAGTGTGTTATTGTCAATTAACTTATTAACTTCTAGTAATAATCTTTCTTTTTTTGTGGAATATTCTAATAGAGAACCAGCTTGATATTTGAATGTAAAAGCATATTTTATTTGGGACCAACCTTTTTTTTTTCCTAAGTATGTATCACAAAAGTTTGTTTTCCAAGTTTTCCAATCTGATTTCACTGTATATTTAATTAACATACTACCATAAAAATCTAAACATTGTTTTTCAACTAGATGTCTCAAACTTTCTACTTTATCTTCATCATTTAGAATTTCAAACCTTTAACATTCCTTTTCAAATTCCTTCATCCATTGTCTAACATTTGGCATTTTAATGGAGCATTTTTCAATTAAAACCTTTTCTGTTAGCTTCCCCATATTTTGAATGTTGTTTGGTAAATCTTAATGGCTAACAACAGCCGGTTGTAGTTTTTCTTCTAAATACCGATTACCAAATTTTAAATTTTCAACTTCATCCAAATAAATCTTCCTTATTTCATCATTTAGTGCGATTTATACATTTCGTCTTTGACCTCTTTTTTTCAATGAGTTTTTGACTTTTGTAAATGTACTGGATCTAGATATGTATTTATGTTTAAGTACTTGCTTAATTTTGTCTGGGATATCAAAAATAAGACCATCTGAAATCTCAATTGAGAAGATGATCGTAGTATTATGAATTGAAATCTTAATTTTTTCATGGCCAAAAATGTCGTTTTATAAGGTTCCTTTTGATGAGTAGTAACACAACTGAGTTTCTGAAATTAAGGATTTGTTAAATCATGTTCTATTTACATTATATACATAAAATTTTACCTGAAATTAAAGAAACGACATTTAATGTCAATAACTCTCAATGTTTAACATACCCACAAATACAATCTGAAAAGTTTTTAAATATAAAAATGACAAAAGTGGTTGTGTCTAATATTCCAGTTAATGTGCTCGGTAGAGCGCGGCAATATTTAAATGATGAAATTAAAGTTTTATATATATATATATATATATATATATATATATATATATATATATATATATATATATATATATATATATATATATATCAGGACCAATCACAAGAAGCGCAACAAGATATTTAACCTCAGCGTGCAGCGACCGAGAAATCAGTTCGCCTGGAACATCAAGAAGAAGCAGAACTAATCTGACTTGACAATGGCAAGTGTGACCTTGCCAAAACAATGGTTTTTCTAAAAACCAAAACTATTTAACGCGGAGTCAATCCCGGAAAACAACTGAAACCACATATAGCTTCCGCGGAAAATTCAAATCCAATATATTTAACCTCTACGGGGAGGAAATTCTACGAGTCCTTAGACGATATGAAAAACTACGGTCAAAACGAGGTAAGTTACTTTATAACCTAACCTTTTTAGAACGCTGCCGCGTAGAAGCTATAGTACCCACTTGTATGAAGGTAATTTTCCACAAAAACAACCATAAAACTAAGAATATTTTAAAAAGGGCAAGTCTAGCATTTGCTAGAGCAGCAATTCAACACTCTAGACGAGACATCGATAAAGTAAATTCAGAGTTGCTAAAGCTATATCTCACAATAAGTAACAAAGTACATCCGACTATGTAGAACATCTTCGACAAACTTTAGATCGGAGATCGGAGATGCTGACCTCACCAAGAAAAAACAAATCAAACAGGTTGAGAAATTGATACTACAACAACGACCAAAGAATAAGGAACTACCAACAACAGAATCCAGTAATTTAGTCTACAATTTCTCAAATCTTACTTTGGATGAAGCTACAAATAGTGTCCTTTCCAAAGGGTTTAATTTTGCGATTGCACCGACACGGATTCCCATCGAAAACATCATTAGCGAAGTGGAAACGACTATCACTAAATTACCATCAGAAACAGCCGAGATTATTAGACAAGACGTATCACAAATATTAAGAGCAGCCAAGTCTCCGAAAAAGAATTTAACTTACGAAGAAAAGAAAGTCTTGAAGAATATACAACAAAACAAAGACATTATCGTTCTTCCAGCTGACAAGGGCAACGCTACTATCATAATGAACATTGAAGACTACGACACAAAAATAAAAAACATTCTAAACGATAGTGCGTATCAAAAAATCTCAACAGACCCAACAACGTATCTGGAGAAAACAACGGAAGCCAGAATACAAGCGTCAAACATCAAGAAAGAACAACAGTTCCAGCTTATTCCTCGAGAAAAGTCGTCAATATGTCCAAAACTGTACGGTTTACCTAAAGTACATAAGGCATTACGACCAATAGTCAGTTCTATCGGATCACCGTTACAATTATTGGCAAAATTTCTGGTTGACCAGCTACAACCATATGCTAAGTAAGCGGATTCTTACGTCAAGAACGCAAGCCACTTTATCGACCGTATAAAGGACGTTATTATGGAACCTGAACACTTATTAGTGAGCTTTGATGTAATCTCATTATTCACCAATGTCCCAGTTGAAGAATCATTAGAAATTATATGTAGAAAATATCCAATACCACAGGATACACTAAACTTAACGAGGTATTGCTTAAACAACACCTACTTCATCTACAAGGACCAGAGGTACAAACAAGTCGAAGGAGCACCGATGGGTTCGCCACTGTCACCTGTAATAGCCAACCTCTTTAAGCAAGATATGGAATCAAAAGCAATAGAAACAGCAGAGCATAAACCCAAACTGTGGCTTAGGTATGTTGACAACACATTTATGATCTAAACGCATGGAAAAGAGAAACTTAATGAATTCCTACAACACATTAACAATATCCATCCAAAAATACAGTTTATCATGGAACGGGAGAATAACCAACAACTTCCATTCCTAGATGTGTTAGTTATTAAGAAAGAGGACGGAAGAATAAGACATACAGTATACCCATAATGATAGGTACTTACACGCAGACTCACACCATCATCCTGCACAATTAAATTCGGTAATATAAACCTTAATAACAAGATCTGAGAAACTGGCAGATGAGGACCATAAGAATGAAAAAAATGCACAAAGTCAAAACAGCTCTAACAAAAAATGGTTTCTCCATGTTCACGATTGAAAAAGCACAGAAATCCCGAAACAACAGCAAAAATCTAGAAAAAAAAATAAAAACCAGTCGGAAAAACTATCCTGCCCTATATAAAGGGTACGACAGACAAAATCAGCAGAGTTCTAAGAAAAAACAAAATAGAAACTATTTTTAACACCGACAGAAAAATCGCAACCATATTACCATCAGCAAAAAAACAAAAGTTGCATTGGAAAATCAAGGCGTATTCAGGATCCCGTATGAAGACTGCGATAAATCGTACATCGGAAAAGCAAATTGAAGGATTTAAGTTAGACGCGAATAACATCGAAACGCCATCGAAAGAAAAGAGAAAACTTTATCCCTAGCACAACATGTCATAAACACAGGACACAAAATAGACTTAAATGGAACAACAATGCTAGCCAACATCGAAAATAAGGCCAAACGTGTAATCAAGGAAGCCATGGAGATCGAAAAACATCCGAAAAATTTAAAAACCAGAGATGATGCCCAAAGACTCCCAAATACGTGAAAACCAATTCTGCAGAAAAACGTAGAAATTAGAATAGCGAAGAAGATCACGCAGACTTTGCGCACAGGACCAAACACAAGAAGTGCAACAAGATATTTAATATCAGCATACAGCGACCGAGAAATCAGTTCATTTATCAGTATCAGTTCGACAGCGGAGGTCGAACAGTGAGGACGTGCCAAGGAGAAATCGACTGACCTGCAGCCACAGAGCTTTTCAGCTCTCGGTGAGTAAGACACCGTGCGTGGCGCTGGTAGTTAATTTTAACTAGGTATTGGAATAATCCGAACCGGAGCAGCAGCGGGAGTTTGGATATTGATTAAACCGATGGATGTTATTTTTATTGACATCTCTCGGAGGTCGATAGACAAACAAACGTTCAACAAGTGGCTCAGACGGCCTCAATATACCCTATGACTCGTCTGGCATGACACTAGCAGGTCTTGATTTTTTGAATTTAAGATCGGACAGAAACGGCCCCAGAGTCTAGGGAACGAGAAACAGCAAAAGGATCCCTCCCTGCGAGAACAACCGCGCAGGTACCTGGGACGGCACCCAGTAAACCGTACTGCCAGCGGCCAGGCGGCGTAAAAAAACAGAGTCTTCTGTATATAATTTTCCAAAACTCTTATGAACCTTACGTTCACTGTCTTACGGCATAATGAGTGAAAGCCCTCCCCTGAAACGTGATGTCACGCAGGTGACATCACAAGAAGAAGAAGATTACGACACAGTCAGCGTGTTGTCCACCCCCTTAGTTGCCAGTTCAGTAGAAATTTATTAAAAAATTTTCTAATCCAACCGTGGAAGAATCCCCTGCATACACAGCAGATGATGAAAGCTCTTTTATTCTTGAGACCGAGGAAGAAAGGAGCGAAGAAGAAACAGATGAAGGAGAGATGACTGTCACCGAAAAAGAAAATGAAGCCACGCCCCCAACCATCATGGACGACATCTCCACCGAGGACAGGTGAGTATAGACAGGAAAACAAAAAAAGCAGCAAAGACCACAAGGTGACTCCCCTGATGATGAAGAGGTCAATAAGAAAGCCACAGAAATGGCCGAGAAGGAGAAAGCAAGGGAATTGAGTAGGTCAGTCAATGAACTGACCGAACAAAACATGATGAAAGAAGAAAGCCGTATCCGCGAGGAAAAAGCAAACCTTCAAATCCAAGACCTTCTAGCTCAGATGACTAAGCTACGAAAAGGAAACAGGGAAAAAGACAAGGAAATACAGAAGTTAGTCAGCCTCATCATGACGCTGACAGCTAACAAAAATCAATAAGACGCAATGGATGTTGAATTATGGAAGTCGACCATGGAGCCAGCACACATAACACAATTCCCCCTTGCAAAGCAAACGGTAAGCAAGGACAAGCCCAAAGAGCAGAAGAAAATCACCGAACCTGCAGGTTGGACGAAAGTCCAAAATAAAAAAGAAAAAAAGACAGGCACCACTACCGAGAATTCAGACAGTAGTGAGGCAACAAAACAAAGCGTTGCCGAAAGACAGACGCAGATCAGTGCACAACGTAAAGACAATGAATTAAGTAAGGCTGCGAAAGAAACAGAACAGAGAAGCGAAAAGTCCAAAATAACTTGGAACAAAGCCAAGAAAAAGAAAACAACGAAAAGAAAGACTCACCGCAAAGCGTGGAGTATACAACAAAAAAAACCCAAGCCACCAGCAATTATCTTTAAATAAAACAGTTGCCGAACATCAAAAAATCCTGCAGAGAGCAGCCAGCGAAGGAATTATTTCTATAAATAAGTTCGCTAAATCAGGTAGATCCATAGTCATCAATATAAAAACTAGGGAAGATTACCTAGGAATGGTACATATCCTAGAGGAACATACCCCTAAGGTAGAATTTATCGCTTATCTCATAGATAGCGATAACCTTACGAGGGTAATCATAAAAGGGCTATCCGTGCTTCTACAAGCACAGTAGCAATTCTTAACGAATTGAACGACAAAGGAATAGATGCAACATGAGTGATCAATATGATCTTTAAAAAGCCTGACAAGAAAATACTACCACATTTCATCGTCACCCTCAAAGAGGAGGATGTACCAAAAATTAAAAAAGTAACAGACATATGCTACATACGTACTTACGTAGAGGAAGAATTTAAGATCACCAAAGATACCCTGCAATATTATAACTGCCCGGGATTCTACCACAGCTCTAAGGTCTGTTATTGTGGATCCAGATGCGTAAAATGCGGAGAAAACCACATCAGCAATGACTGTGAGAAAAGCAGAGAGACCGACCCAAAGTGCGCTAACTGTGGTGAAGCGCACACAGCGAACTACCGAGGATGCTCCAGGGCCCCCAGAAGTAAAACTCCTTCTGGGGTTTAAACTATAAATAACTGCCACTTTAACTATAAATTTCTCACTGAAGAATTCTCTGTGTAATGAAAGTGGAGGTTCACTAATTTCACATTCCATGACCAATATGGGAGTACTAAGAAAATAACCAGTGCCTAACCTAAGTGCTTTATTTTTTATACTTTCGATTTTTTGGAGTAAAGCGTTTGATACTACTTACTGATAGTTTTGCGTAGAGCCATAAAATATAGATCCGTAATCCGAGATTGATCTCAATAAAGTTCTGTATAGTAATATTGAGATAATCGGATCAGCTCCTCAGTTACTGGCACTTACAGTTTTGATGGTATTCATTGCGTTTTTCGTTCTACGTAATATATAATTATTGTCTGTTCTTTTTAATTTAATTTTTAGTCTAAGAATACGCCAAGAAATTTTATTGAAGTTTTATAATGAATTTTATAATTATCAAATTGTAGGTGGTTTGAAAAGGAATATCGTTTTCTGGTGAAAGTAACAATGGTTAATTTACTCTCCGAGATTGTTAAATTCTTATCCCTCGCCCATTTTTTTTATAATATTCAATCCTACTCATTACATTTATCTATTGATTTATTTTCTTAATAAAGATTTTTATATGTTGAGGAAGTTTATAACAAATTTCATTCATACCAATTAAAAATTGTGCACCAACTTTTGGATGATGACACCAACCGAAGACTAGAAGTCTATGAAATATATATCCCATCAAATTAACAAACAGCCATATTACATAAAACCAATTTGTTTTAGTGAAGAAAGTAGTTTTTTTCTCAATGGAAATATGAACACACACAATGTAAGATATTAGATTGACTCACATCCACACGTCTTTCGTGAAAAACACTCAATTTCCATAAAAAGGTAATATTTTGGCAGGTATTTTGGGAAACCACATAGTTGGGCTAGTTTCTCTCAATGCCAACTTATTCGTAGAAGTGTATCTGGAGATGTTACAAAATGCAATTGAGCCTTTAATTCTTAAAATTCTGGAAGATAATCCAGATGAATTCGGCAACTCGGAAATAACTTTTCAAGATGATCCTCCTGCACACTCATATGGTACAGTAAGACGTTAGCTATATGAGATATATCGTGGTAGATGAATTGGATGACGACGTTCGATATAATGGCCAGCTCGGTAACTGGACCACACACATGATTGGTTGAATCAAAATAAAAATAAACAATTTTATTATTTTAACAGGATGGCAGTATATTAAAACAAAAAATTTAAGTCTATATACTTTAATAATAATTTAAAACAAATAACTACATATAGTTTATCTAACGTTTATAAATACTGCAGCAACTTGGTAAGCAAACCTAAAAAACTAAAAAAAAATTAAAATTAGGTGTGTCTAGCCGTTTTTCATAATGAGGCATGTTAATTAGATAATATGAGGGGAAGTTTGAAATTTTGGTTTATTTTCTAACGTTCTGTCTGCAACTACGTCAAATAGTATCACATATCTGCTGCGGGGCAAACTTAGACGTAAGCTACTGTTAATTCTATCACTAACGGATAAACTGCTTTAAGTATATACATTGTAACGTTATAAAACTAGTAACGTATACAAACATTTTAGGTCCTTTTGCTCGTCTCGGGAAGAGGTTGGGTGTGGTTCTTGTGAAACAGTCTCTGATTGGGTATTAAAATAGAAATGAGAAGTTCTAATAAGAAACTAAACTTGAAGTCATTTAGTAAATAAACAAACATTTTGTATGTTGGCATTAGAATATGAAAGAGAAATACTTATATGAAAATAAAATCATACTTTATCACAAATTTCGAAATTCGTTCACATAAAACAATTCTATTATATAGAAGATATTTATATATTATTGTAGATATTTATGTAATTAAAAAAATAATAATAAGTTACATTACTGTTATTTAGTTCGTAGATAATCTTCACTGTTCAACAAAAAAAAATATAAAATTGATACAACCTGAATTATCCAACTGCTTGTGTGGTTTGTAGAAAGGATATAATTTTTACCAACTAGGTACTCACTCTGGAATTTCAGAACGTTGAATCTATCGGCATCTTGAGGTAATTTGGGTGCTTACGCAATCAGCGGATATATGGCGTGAGCAGCATGAATTTAAATATTTACTCGAAATCGTAATAATAAATTTATAAAACTGAAAATATCTTTGTAGACTGAATGCAAGCCTATGATTAAATAGATAAATCACAGTTACCTAATCTACTGTAAGGACTCGTTATATCAGCAAAATTAGGCAGTCGAGGTAGCGAGGTCTAAGAAAAAGATGAACATTCTGATTAAAGAACCTTAAAACCTGGTTCAACACAAGTATGCAGATTTTCGGCGCTGCTGCAGATAAGATAAAGATTGCCATGATAATAGTCATCATCCGTCATGGATACGGACACCAAGAAGAAGAGTGTAAATAACAACGACATAAACATAATGTATGTGTGTATTCAAGGCCAAACGGCCGATGCTCTTATGATAACACAAGAACTGAAACAAAACGACAGACTGGCTCCAACAGATAATAACATATATAGCATAATAGGCAGAACAAAACTGCGGCAAAAAAATCTTATGTTAAATCAAATAAAATGCAGAAGTTTGTAATTCTAGCAATAAATACATGTAAGGCAAAATTACTCATACAAACCAGATTATATAGACATGCGCAACAACAACAGTTTATAGGTGATATAGAGCACGTGAATAGATTTAAATACTTAGGTATGGACCTGATCATAAATAATAAATAAGCTCAAATAAATATAGAAGACCAATTTAAGCAATAATTTTATCATTGGAAACATTAAAATCGCAAGATATACAACGAAAAACAAAATGTTCAGTAAATAAAAAAATAATAAGACTTATAATAAGTTATGGGTGTGAATCATGTCACCATAACACAGAAATCTTTTTATGACTTTACGGAGAATACTGCGCAAAATTTAGATATATAATAAAGTAATATACGAACAATATAGAGATTTAACACTAGCACAATGCACTAGGCTCTAGCGAATATAGTGGGCAGGAGACGTGGTCTATATGCATGAGAACAGAATTTCCAGAAAAGAGAATGCAAGGAAAATAGCCCATTGAAAGACCAAAAAACAAATAAAATAACGAAGTAGATGAGGATACCAAATAATTCCGAAAAGTACCGTAAAGATGAATAGCAGATCTATATCTTTGGAAAAGCTTACTAAAGGATTAGATAAGCCTACTTGAGTTCCACCGGCTGTTGAAAACTTTACAACTTTACAAAATACTATGTTAAATCAAACGTCCTTTCATAAGGATTTATTTTGGATAATTTTTAAAATTAATATCTACCTGTACCCACACAAATTACACTTACATGCATAACATGTTGCATACCATTAAGACAGGTTTGAAAATTAAAATCACCTAAGTGGGCCTCTAGGTAGGGATTTTTTTTTTGTTCTCTATGTGTCACAGTTAAAACACACCAGTAAAAGATGACAAACAAAATGTTTACTATCTGTACCTAAATTTTAAAGAATTTTAAAAGGTATTTTGTTCCACTATTTTATATTTTATATGTGTGTTATTAATGTTGAGTGTCTATGCTTTTACAAATAATCTCAACGACTAGTAAGTTGCACTGAAGATTTGTGATATTTTATAAATATTTACATTTTTTTTTCTTATTACAGTGTCTTGAAAAAGGAATAAAACCATTCCGAAAGCTAGACAAAAGGTCATAAGAGTGTTTCATTAACATCTCGGCCAATTTTCTGACTGCAACCCTAATAAACTGTGTTGTTTGTTTATATTGACATTCACTAATATCCAGTAATGCTTGTGTATATATATATAAGTAAAAGTAAAAAGTAATGGCATGTCTCGCAAAACAGAAAACCATTTTTGGTTTTCTGTTTTGCGAGACATGCCATTACTTTATACTTTTATTATTCACTCGAATTATCCTTTTCCACTTCTATATATATATATATATATATATATATATATATATATATATATATATATATATATATATAATATATATATATATATATATATATATATATATATATAATATATATATATATATATATATATATATATATATATATATATTTACAATGAGTAAGTTCCAGGAAGAACTAAATCATTTGGTCCCGAGGATATCGGTCAAAGGAGAAATAATAAATGGTTGCAGGCAAGAATATAAAACAAGAAAAAAGAACTTACGAATGGTGAGTGAAGAATGATAAGGTGTAAAACAAACACACCATTCTTTTTGGAACAGTGGTCAAAATATTAAAATGGTGGCGTTAAACTGGTAGCTAAATGTTCATATGTAGTAGCATTCATGTATAACAATGAGAAAAAATTTTACTTTAAAAGTGAAAGAAATGACTAAAAATTACTACGAAGCACTATAAAAACCCGTCATATTGCACGTAAAAAACTTTTAACAGTAAAGTGTAGAGATGAAAAGAAAAAATTGACAAAACACACATTAGTTAACATGTTATAACATAGTTAACATTAAAAAAAAGATTTTATACTTTACTTTAGGGTGCATCTCAAAATTAAAGAGTTCTATACCAGCATTTACGTTGAAAATAGTTGTGTGTTGAGACAACTTACTGGAGTATGAGACGAGCAGGTGTAGAAAATATAGGTGTTTTAAATATTCATAATTATTTTTAGTTTACTTTAAATTAAAATAAAATGGTAGTACATAACATTTAACCAAACAAAATAAAAACTTTTTTTTCGGTTTCTGCGAAAAATCATCTGTTGTAGAACAACTCATCAGTTAATTTAACCATCAGATTTTATTTAAGAAGTACACAACATTGTTAAAACTTCACAATACTAGAAAGATATTCAAATGGGCTATTAAACTTTAAAATCTACCGATTTAGTTTATTTGCAAAGACAAGAGATTGCATTCAAATAAGACGTATACTTGTTTACAACAAATAGTGCAGATAATCAAGGAAAGCAATTAGTGAGTGATATTAGTGAAAAAATATATATTTTTACGTCTAATCCTGCGTTGCAGTTAATACTCTCTGCCACAGTGGCAGACTATGACCTTATTAAAAAAAATATTAATTTAGACTATGGCCCATAAACCTCGATAATAAATAAATACCAATATAAAAATTTAATATATGTTAAATATAACATAACATAAATATGGTAAATATATTCAAAAATAAAAATAGTTTTGTATGGAGGAAATTGTTCGTATGATTTTTAGAAGTTCAGTGCATTTTAGCATATGACGACTGGAGTATCAAAAAAATAAATAATTAAATTAATTTAAATAGATGAGTTGTTTTTATTTTAATATCCCCTGAAATGAAGCCGAAAAATCACTTGATAAATCTAAAAATTAATGAGCGCCATTTTTTAACTGGAATATCTGGTAGATGTCGATAGAATGGGAGTATTATAGAAACTTTTATTGCGTCATAACATTTTAGCGAAAAAAAAATAGACTTTTTTTATTCATTTCAATATTGTGAGAAAACTACGCATTCTAAATAAAAACGTTAAACAGATGACTTTCGTTAAAATACTCTCTCTCTAAAAAATGTTTATAAACAAAAAAGTTGCAAATTCAACACGAAAGTCAGCATGTTTTTCAATTTTTTACGAGCCCTAACAACTATATGTTGGAACAAGCAGTTATTTTGCAAATGTTTGCGAATATTAGCCAATTTACCGAAATTCTTTTATTTAAATTTTTATTTATTAGGAAATATGAAATTAACAACATTTTTTTATGTCTGAAATTATTTTTGCGACTTAATTATATATTTTATGTTGACTACTATTTAATTAATTGTTTGATAATCAAAAACTACCGACAACTAAATATTGGAACATTTGTGGCTTTTCCCCACGCTCTTAAAATATTATCAGCCTGGCGCAAAGAAGGCTTTAAAATCAAACTTACGAGTAGGTAGTGCTTTTTCAATAATAATTGTCATGCGTCGTTAGAGTATAAATAAAGACAACCGTCAGTTTTATTACGAGTAAAATATAATAATGGTACGTAGAAAACCTACTTATCCAAAAGTTCGAGAAATTATCATTCATCAGTATCACGAAGGAAAACAATGCGTGAAATTTTCAGTGAATTGACTGTAGCAACAACTACTGTGTTTAATCGTTGAATAAATAACGGTTTAATATAGTTAAGAAATATAGTGTCCAAATATAAGTCCAAACCGTCTAAAAACTGTTTCCCGAAGGAGTATAAAGCATTTAATTACAATACGTAGGTCGGGATGAAGAAATACACTACGAGAAGTAACTGCTAGAAGAAATAGAGAAACTGGACTGAATGTTTTATACTTTTTTTGGACTTTTATACTAATAGCCTTAAAATTAAATGTTTAGTAAAAATCTCTACGCGAATTTAATGCATTAAATATTTTGTTAATTAAAAATCGACATATCTATTGAAATTAAAAAATTAGTAGAAAAATTAGTAAAAATTAATAGTTAGTAAAAAATTATGTTATTAAAGATTGGTTTATAAATTATTGTAGTTTTAATTTTACGCTATAAAACAAATATTGTATGTCATGAACTGCAGTAATCGAAAAATTACAAAGATCTTCCTATTGTACTAGGAGTAATGAGTTTTGTTTAATATTATTGGGTAACAAACATTATAATCCTACAGAAGGAACTTCTAATTTCATGAACTGTTACACGATTGCTATATTCGATGTACGTACATCTATGGACTAAATGTTTTAGTGCTAATGCATTTTAACAAATAATAATAATTAATAAAAATGGAAACTTCTCTTTTCCATGTTTATACTAGACACTTTCTTATGTTTGAAAATATATAAAGCATCATCATCATCATCTTTGGCTCGACAATCCTCTGTGGATCTTGTCCTGCTCTAAGATTCGTCGCCATTCTGTTCGGTTTCTTTCAACATGTTGCCATCTTCTGATTTTTAATATCCGTAAGTCGGTCTCAACTCCATCTAACCACCTAATTCGCGGTCGGCCTTTGCTTCTTCTTCCTACAGGTGTTCCTGTGGTTAGCTTTTTAGCAATCGTATTTTCTGGCATTCGTATTATGTGTCCAGCCCATCTAAGTCGCTGTGTTTTAATGAATTTTATAGCATCTGGCTCGTCAAAGAGCTGATAGAATTCAAAATTATATCTTCTGTGCCACTGCCCTTGGTCGTTTATAGCTCCAAATATTTTGTAGGGTATTTTACGCTCAAATATTCCCAAAAGTCTTTCTTCTGCTCCAAATGTGAGGCCTCAGCAATGTTTTGTATATAATAATTTTAGTTCTTCTTTGAATATTTCTTGAGTGGAAATGCCTTTTGAGTCCATAGTATGCCCTATTTGTAAGATTTATTCGTCTTTTGATTTCTTCGCTTGTTTTATTGGTAGCAGTCAATAGCGACCCAAGATATGTGAAGTTGTCAACACGTCCAAAGGTATGACTTCCAAAGACTGTTATTCGTTCCTCATTTGCTATCGGATCCGTTGTAACCAACATGTATTTGGTTTTGTCTTCGTTGATGAATGGACCGATCTGTTTCACCGCTGTTTCCAATTCTAGGAGGTATTGCTCAACATTTCGCTTGCTACGCCCTATTATGTCAATGTCATCAGCATATGCTAAGACTTGTATCGATCTATTATAAATAGTACCGCCATACCTAATTCGTGTATCTCGGACTGCCTTTTCTAAAGCAATATTAAATAGAAGGTAAGCCAGAGCATCCCCTTGTCTGAGTCTATCCTTTATCTCAAAGGATCTAGAATTCTCTTCCTGTATTCTAACAGTGGCTTCTAAGTTAGACATTGTCATTCTCGTTAGTCGGATAAGTTTCTCTGGCATACCAAACTCATGCATTGATTGGTATAGCACTGTTCTCTTGACACTGTCGTATGCGGCCTTAAAGTCAACGAAAAAGCAAGAAATAAATATAAATCAAGTAATATAAATTACCGCCTTGTTTATTAGAACAGTTGTATGTCGGTAAACAATTTATATTTAACTACATTAGCCAAATAGTCCTGAAATTCTTCCATGACTAAATTGATGAATATTTAAATAAATTTCAAGTTCCAGAATGTACCTGCTGTAAAATTTCAAAATCTACTACTAATACAATTATTGGCAACATCGTAGGAGTTTAGAAGTGTACCCATAATGGTAAATACGGAGTCCAAAAATGGTTTATCCTGTTGCGGAGTCCACTTAATCCTACGTGTTGGTCGGAGTCTACATAAAGCGCTACTTAGATAATAATATACACGATGTATATTCTACTGGAGTTCGTATAATACCGTTTTAGTTTTAGATGTATATATAGATTTATATATATATATATACACATTTTGAGAATTGTGGGTAAAAGGGTACTTTTAATTTAATACATTTATGAAAAAGTTTTATTGTACACCGTTTATTTTAAACAGTTCGACTTACGGCCAATCCAAATGCATAATTTATCCTTATGATGTCAAAAACTGACATAAGATTCCACGGCATTGCGCTTTTATGAAGCATAATTAAATATGTTTTCTTATTAGACTGATTCCAGTTGTACCAATCTGCATTGCAAAGTGAGTTGTAGAATTTAGTGTGCTAAAAACATGGTAATATAGACAAAATTAAATTATTTCGAGACCCTAATGATAATATAGTTAGGTATCTTACCGCTATATCCTTTTGTTCACCAAAGTAACAGATTGCAAAAGTTACAAAAACCATCCCAATTAGAAGAAACAATATTTTGACATCATGCTTATAGTACGAATCCTGTAACACGAAAACATTAATATCGTCATTAAAAAAATATTAATTATTTGATATACCTAGTAACATTTTTTTATTGCTTATGGAATGACCAGCTTTAAAAACAAATCTCGTGTTTAATTAAAACAAAATTAGTTAGGTGTCAGCATATCAATGGTATCAGGTAAATACTTTTAATAATATCGGCACCTATAGGAATAATATTGTAACTCTACTTACAATGTTTTTCAACTATGCATTAAATAACATTTATAAAGGATTACCCTTATTTTGGTGTAATAACTTTTATCGTATCTTATGTAAATATAAAGTTATTTAACCTTATTGTAAATTCAAATTTTGAATCACTTGGTGGAAAAAACATTGTAACCAATGTTACAATAGTGAAAAATTTTGTTATTGATGAATATTTTTTATAAAAACATTTTTATGCAATGTTTTTCTAAAATATTTTATTAAGTTTTTACAACTTCATTGTAAGTTCATAAGTATTCAACTAGTGAATTCAGAGAGGTTTAATCGGTCATTCATGTTGGCAAATAAAAAAAGAAGTCAACTATTTCATAAGTTTATCGAAGACGTTTCGCTATATATTTCTAAAGCTTCATCAGTTCTCTAAAATATAACAGATGACATAGAGTTTATAAGAAATACATATGTTAATAGTTCATAACTTACAACTCAATATGTAGTATATTGTCGATGTTATTATATATCTACTGTAAACTTTACTCATTATTTTAAACTAACTTAACAAAAAAAAAAAAAACAAAAAACTCACAAACTCTGCAGAAAATAATGTTCATATTCGTAGATACGAATATCTAAAAAATTGTTAAACGAACATTTGGCTTCATTTAGAGATGGTTGTCCACTGAAGACAAGCACTGATTTATTGCAATAATTTATGCAAACAACGTGAGGCGATACCAAAAATTTTTTAAGGGCCATATGTCACCTAATTCCAAGGTTTGAGACAATTATAAACTTCTACATGGCTTATTGCATGATTAGTTAGACAAGTGGATTAGTATGGCGGAAATATTTGATATAGTAATATTTTTAATTTATGTTTATGTGTTATGAAACTTGGAAATATGAGATGATTGTGATATTATTTTGAATGGAAGATAAGCCACATTTTAACTGAAGAATAATTGGTATTATTTATTTCGTAAGATGAGAAAGTGGTAAACCTGGCTTAAATTGTCGATGTCGGTTCTTTTGTTTATTGCCGATGAGTTCTTGAGAATCTCACACATTTCAATAAAGGAGGGTTTCTGATCGTTATTTTTTGTTTCGCCAGTATTTTATTATTGGTGAAGTCAATGTGATGTTTGGTGGAAATGGCGTGAAAAGGGCACAAGATGGTTTGGAAAGTCTAATGTCGCTTTTGTGTGAAGTTATACCCCTAGAAGAAACCGACTGGTCTGGCCAATGTAGCAGTCTGCTACATCCGTTGGGATACATCGCAGAAAGAAGATAAAAAAGGTCAGTCAATTTGTTTGTGAAATAAGCGTTTTGTGTACACCATATATTTTATTTAAACTCATATCATAAAGCAACTGATAAAAAAGAATTGAATTCGTAAGTCAGAAAATTTGCATAAAATAAAATTTGTTGGTTTTTAAGAAAGTTAATGAGAAAAATTTTGCAGTAACTTAAATAAATTTCAAAAGGAAAATAACAGAATTAAGTCTTCTTTTGCTCTGAGGAAACGATAATTCAGTGCATACAATTTTTACGTTGATAGTTATATATGGTATTGAAATAAATGGTGATTGTTTTAAAAGATTATAAATTGTGTTATAATATTTATTCCCTTTATCTATCCTAAAGAAAGATAGCAACCAGGAAATACTAGAATCCACGAATTAAAAGTAAAATAAACTTTATTGTGTAGTAAAGAACCCTGAGAAATTAAATAATATTTTATCTAGTTTATTTCTTTTAAAATTATCAAAAATTAAAACAGAGCAGATCATAATGACTCCCAACTGATAATAATAACTGACTCCCAACGTCAAGGCATTTAAAAGTATTTCTGGTTGCAATTTTGAAAGGAAAGACAAAGAAAAAATAGGTGATTGAAAATTTATTTATCGAATGGTCAAAGTTGATATATTTGAATTTTATGACATAGGATTTTTCTGTAGGTACAATTTCTTATAATTTATTTTATTTTATTTTTGATCTGATATTTATTACATTTGATAACTTTTTTTTTTTGTGAAAATATTTGACAATTTACATTTGGTGAAAGAAAATTTTTCGTATTGGCAACATTAGGGTGTTTTAAAGTTTTATATTTGGCAGGGATATAACTTCGAGAAAGGAAATGTCTGCGACAAGAAACAGAAGCAAAGACAAAAAAAAAACAAGAAGAAAATTTAGAACAAAAAGACATGTTGGAAACAACAGTTATAGAGACAGAAAGTCAGGAGAAATCGAAAATAGAAAAAATTCTACAACTTATGCAGTTAAAAATACAAAACATGGATATAACAAAACACACCATAAAAGAAAATCAACGTAAAACTAAACAAATTATGGAAAAAAATTAACAAGAGACAAAACTAGTCTTCGAAGAAAACAACAGAAATATAGCGAGCATCAAGAAGGAAATGGTACAGAAAATCGAGAAGATGGAAGGAAATGCGAGAAATAAGAGATAGGGATTAACGAAATCAAAATTTAAAAGAAAGAATTCAAGAATGTCTAGAAAAAAGAATTAGAAGAATTAAGAATTAAATTTAAAAACACGATACAATAAGACAGGCGAGAAATAAAGCAAAAATTTAAGCAAAACGAAAAACAAATTACGGAAATCAAGACACAACAACGAAAGACTGGAGACAGGAGAGAAATACTCATCCAAAGCCTAGGGGATGTGAAAATACAGTTTGACGGGGATACTAGAAAATTACACATATTTCAACCCAGTTCAATTCATAAATAACTAAAAAAAAAGTACAATATATTGGATTTTGTAGGAGCTAAAGAAACGATCAGAAACCATCTCAAAGATAAGGCTAGTCTATAGTTTAACAGCAAAGAAGAAGACTTTGACAGTTGACATAAGTTTGAACAGAAATTTTTTAATTATTTCTGGGGAAAATCTCAACAATTAGAAATCAACAAAGAATTGCAAAATGGGAGATACAATGATAGGATGGGTATCTCAAAAAAAAACATAAGCACTATAAATATATAATAATGCAAAACATTTACAATATAATTACTCGTCAGAACAAATTGGTCGAACTAATTGCAAGACATTTTGAAGAAACATTAGAAGACCATATCACGTTGCAAAATTACAAAGATATAGATAGTTTGTTCGAATTCCTACAAATAAGAGAATCGCGCTTGAGAGAAAGAAAGGCGAGAAATTCGCACATGAATTACAGACCCAGAGAAACACACAAGTACAAGGATAGAGGACAAAATTATAGGAGGGACTATATAAAAAGAAAATTTATTCCCAGGACGGAAAACGAAAATAGACAAAACGGACGATAAAAATAAACAAAGAAATCGGCAATGGAACGAGGACAGATATTGATAAAACCAGAATCGAAACACCATCCGCACATATCACGAGAACAGAACTAATATTGGACGAAATGAACAGAAATATCGAGAAAACCGATACAAATCTGACAGACCAAGAGAAAATATGCGAGAAGTGAATAATATTCAGAATATGAGGAAGAAAGACAAAGAGACGAAAGGAGAAGCACAGAAGAGCAACAGGCGTTTTTTGACGAAGGCGATTACTAGAAACAAAAAATCAAACAGGAATTTTTTGTCACCCGATGGAATTTATAAAACTAGCAGGAAATAATGATCAAAGAAATGGAATAAACTTAAAATTTGTAGGTGGATTTGTCAACGAGAAAGCAATTAAAATTATGATATACACTGGATCGGAAATAACGCTAGTTAACTGAAAATTAATAGAAGAAGTTAATTTAAAAAATTTGATTTACAAAAATATATGATTACAAATATGATACCTAGGGTAAACTTAGTGGGCGCAAATAAACGGACATTGTCAACGATAAATAAAGGCATTTTATACACTACAATGTGTGATCGTGCCAAACATGTCGCATGACATGATCGTAGGAGTGGACGAATTGACAGAAAAACATGTAGTAATTGATTACAAAAATAACAAGATGAAACTCACGGAGGAAAAGGAAGAAGAATAGGACAAATTGAAAAACGGGCAAGGAACATGAAATACGGAAAATAGACGATTCAGATGAAGAATAAACGGTAAAGATAAATTTGGCAACGAAACGGAGACAAAGAAAAAAGAGGAGAAAGCCGCAGAAAAAAGAAAAAGAAAGTAAAATATGGGATTCCTCAAAAGACGAGATGAGCCCAGAAGAAGAAGAAGAAAAAAGGATAGAAGAAACTAAAACTTGGCATTCCTTATATGAGACGAGACCAGAAGAAGAAAGGGAGGAAGAAGAAGATAAAATATGGGATTCCTTAAAATAATAGATGAGCCCAGCGAAAGAAAGAAGGTTAACAAAAGACATTCATACATATACATGGGATGTACATATGCAACGAGATTAGCATAGACGGAAATAGAGAGAATAAATTAGAAACAGTGGTTTTTGAGGAAGAGGTATATGAAAACGAGGGTGCAGAATATACGATAAACATGTGACGGGAATCTCATAAAAAACAAAGAGAATTAATATGTGGCGAAGGAAAAAAAAAAGAAGGTGAGTTTGCTTTTAAAAGAATATGAAAATTTAATGAATCAAGAAAAAAGCGTTGCAAAAAAGTATGAACATTCATTTGAGGTAAAAACCTTAAAAAATTTTTGATCGAAGACATATCCGATTCCATATAAATATCGGCACTAGGTGAAAGGAGAAATTAATAAAATGTTAGAAGATCAAATCATAGAGAGATGTGACTCACCTTTTATCAATCCAATCGTAATAGTAAAGAAAAGTAGTTTATAATTAAGGCTATGTTTAGATGCCAGAAATATCAACCAACACACTGTATCACAATATGAGTCACCTTTAAACATTGAGACCATTTTTGGAAGAATTACGGGATCACACATATTTTCCAAAATTGATTTAAAGCATAGTTTTCGGTTAATACCTTTAGCCGAAAAATGTAGAAACTACACCGCATTCTCGATCGATGGTATTGTATACCGTTTTAAAGTAGTGCCTTTTGGACTGCAAAGTGCTTGTGCAGCACTTGTTAGACCTCTACATACCATTCTGAACCGATATGAGGATTTTGTAGTCCATAACATCGATGATTTATTAATTTTTTCACAAGATGAACAGAATCATTATAAACATATTAAAATAGTTCTGGGAGAATTAGATACAGCCGGAATAAAATTGAACATCGAAAAATATCAATTTTTCCAAAAGGAAGTGATTCATTTAGGCTTTAAATTGGATACGAAAGGAATTAGTTTAGCCGAAGATCAAGTCAAGCTCATTGACGAATACCCAAGATCAACAAACTTGAAAACATTGAGGGGTTTTCTTGTCACGATCAATTATTTCAAAAAATTGATTCCTGATTTAAGTCAAAAAAAAATACCTCTAATAAAACTATTAAAGAAAGGGATTAAATGGAATTGAAAAGAAGAACAGGAGAAGGCGTTCCAATTTTTAAAGAGAACGATTTTCAAAAGGAACAAAAATATATCACCCCATGTATGATCTACCATTCATACTTCGAACAGATGCGTCTATCTTAAAAATATCGCAAGAGTATTATCGCAAATACAAAATGGAAAACAAGTACTAACATGTTCTATTTGTCGGGTGACAAAAATAGATGAGAGAAAATATAGTGTGACAGAACTCGAACTTGAAGGCGGACTAGTTTGTGTAAATAAATTGAGGTTTTATCTATTGGGCTCTAAATTCACAATCGAGACGGATCATGCAGCTTTGGTGCATATCATGAAGAATCGATTGGTGAATAATCGGATACATAGAGGCATCCTGCTAATACAGGAATACGACTTCGAGTTCCGATACATCAAAGGAAAAGAGAATCCCATAGCCGACGCTCTCACAAGAGATGAAGACACAGGAAAAAAGAAAGCAGTTACCTACATATGGGACTAAACATCTTGATTCAAGAGTAAGGAATATTTTTTTTAAATAAGATTGAAACAGAATGAATATTGGAAGAGAAAATTATAAAGAAATTACATGAGGACAATGGACATATCTGAGGCAGCAGGAAAGTTAGGTTAGTTTTTCGAGAGAACTATATCTGCCAACAAGACTACCGCATTGCTAAGGAAATCATTGAAAAATGTAAAACTTGTCAAAGATATAAAAGTAGGAACTTCAAGAATCAAAATATCGCAAAGAATGTTGTATCCAATAACAAATTGGACATTGTCGCAATAGATATGTTGAGTGATCTAATTATGACGACCCAAAGAAATAAACACATTTAAGTGATGTTTAATGTTTGTTCAAAACATGTAAAATTATATAGTTGCCGTAAAATACAAAAAGAAGAAATAATGAGAGAGATCTACAATTTTATAGCCACCGTAGGAACACCAAAAAGAATTCTCCTAGACAATGCAACGTATTTCTGAAATGATCGTTTCAAGGGACAGCTGAGAGAAAGAGGGATAGAGACAAACTTTGTCAGCATCAGACATCCTCAGAACAATCCTTCTGAATGATTTATTCAGGAAGTGACCAAATTTCTTTGGATTGCGACAAATGGACCACATCGACTATGGTATAGGAAAGTAAAGGAAATAGAGAATTATCTAAACACAATTCCGAATATGGTAACAAAAGAGACCCCGGAATACATTATGAAAAGGGTAATGCCGGTAAGACCATTGGCAGATCCAGAGCCGAGACAATACCAACAGGTCTTGGAAACGGTACAGAGGAGTATGTGAAGAAGCAATGAAAAATATATCCGAAGGCAGAATCGAAATAGAAGACGAAAACCAGCGACTTTTCTGAGGGACCAGAAGGTGCTTATAGGTGCATTACGAGTGTCGAATCTCACAAATAATAATTGTGCAAAGTTATTGCCGTTTTAGAGGGTCCTTACATAGTAAATAACAAAAATGGAATAAATAACTATGTTCTGAGACATGTTGATTCAGAAAAGATCAGGAATCAGGATCAGGAATGTACAACATTCACGATGTATCTAAATATTACGAGTAATGGAGGAAAAAGACTTAAAAACGAAAGTACTAAAGAAAAGAAACTATACAGGGAATTTTATTTGCCCAAATAAAAATCAATTGCAACATACGAATAATTTTTATCGTTTGCAAAGGCGAAGATTTGTGATGATTCTAAAACAGATCGATAATAAAATAAATTTTTATTTCAAAAATACAATAAGATGATAAATAATATTCAAGACCCTGTATAGGTTAAAAATTTATAAATAGGTATAATGATTAATGTTAGATATATAATGGGTATATGGCTATAACTAGATGTAATCTTTTACAAAGGGGCATTTGCCTATAGCAAAACAAAAGAAAGCGTATATATATATATATATATATATATATATATATATATATATATATATATATATATATATATATATATATATATATATATATATATATATATATATATATATATATATATATATATATATATATATATATATATATATACTTACATCTCCCAGCAAAACAAGTCCACACGCTAGACATAACAGAAATCCCATAATAACAGAATATATTATTATATGAAGTTGCATACGCATTGCTGGTTTGCAGTATCTAAAAGAGGAAATCATTTCATTATATTTATATTTCAATATATAGGTAAAGGGTGACATAGGCTATTTTACTTTGTTCTGTAAATATTTAAATTAAGCAGGGATTTAATTGGGTTGTATAATATTATCTGTTTTATTAGTACATTTTGTTCTTCAGAAGTTGAACAACCCGTTAATTTTTTTATATTTCTGTATTTCTATTTTATTATATTTACACCGTTTATAACTTTGCGTTATTTCAGTAACTTCATTGTTTACATTTTTTCTACACTACACCTATTCTGTTACATTGGCGCTAGTTCAAAGTACCACACTTTTTATTACAGAAGAACAATCAGAATATTGGTATGCGACTACCTTGCATCTGAAGCCTTTTAAACCGTCTATGGAAATGTATAATCGATATGATTATACATTTTGATGCAATTGATGCATTTTCTAAAGGTTTTGTGAACATTTACTTTCTAAAGCCAATCGATTCTATTCGCTTTCAATCGGTTTAATTTAAATCGATTTCAATTTATTCGATTTGATTCGATTCCCCTATATTTGATTCGATTTGACTCGATTTAACTCGATTACATTCGATTCGATTCGCTCCCAAATAATTCGATTTAATTAGATTCGATCCCAATCGATTCCACTCGATTTGATTCTATTCAATTGCATTTAATTAGATTTCAGTATGCTCAATTAGATTCGATTACAGTCGATTTGATACCATTCCATTTGATTAGATTTGATTCCAATAGATTCAATTTGATTTAAAACGATTCATTTCTATTTGATTTCAACCAATTTTATTTTATACGATTCGATTTTAATCTATTGGATTCGATTTGATCCGATTTAATTCTAACTCCTGTAACTCTCTAATTTACCTTAAAGTAGTGGGAGGATTGAGTAATTATTCTTGGTGCCTAATATTGTGAAGAGAGCACGACTAGTAAAAGCAAAAACCATCCAAACGGCATCTGGCGCCGTCGCACTCCTGACGCCAAGGGCGCTCAATCACTCCCAATTGCGATGCCTTTCACTCTCATCTGATTGCACTTAGTCCTTTTTAACTCTCCCCGGACCCCATTCCCGTAGAAGAAAACTTCAAGGTGTGACAGACCGTGTCCACAACTGAATGGTCACACGACACAAGGTCGAGAACGGTATCCCTTAGGGTACCAGGCGGCTTGCGGTCCTACTCGTGGGACCTGAATGAAAAAAAAAATAAAACAAAACAGCAAAAGATTAGAGAAGTAGAGCAAGAGGTGAGAAAGAGGGAACCCTTGGATGAGCTGGCGGCACACGGCAGTACACAGCGGCGAAAAAAGCTCTTCCCAAGGGATCGAGAAAAGTTAGGGTAGAAGTGACACCGACATAAGTTTACGTAATTGGAGAGAAAATCGGATCTGCAATCGACGTTGTCAATCTACCGACGACAAAGTCAGACCGATTTAGATCTTAAAGTATCTGCAGCGGCAGGTTTACCGAGTGAATAGTGGCTGGTCCACTAAGTGGACAGTGGCCAATAGAAAACGAAGGAGGAAATCCCATGCGTGGAGTAAGAAAGCTCCAGGACAGGATCAGCCACGTTAGGATATAGAAAAGTTGGGCAGAGATATGGCTTAATTAAAGACAGCCGTAGTCGAGATCTTTTACTTAGCAAAGGCCCACGTAAATACTAAAGTAAGAGGGTTAATAAATCTGATATACAAATTAGAGTCCCACTTTAAAGCAGCGTTGGAGAAAGAACACCGTAAGTCAGACAAGATGGTCAGATCAGTAATGAAAAACACGGGTTTGCAGGTATCCTCCTTAGAAGAACTTAGTAGAACATGAACGCCGGGTTCAGAACATTAAGACCCGAATGGAATAAAGCGGAACCCATGGGGATATTACGGATCTTCTCAGCGAGGATTGCCAGAGGCCCTGTTTTCAAAGTTTCTGTTATGCAGGGCAGCCCACTTGACTTTAATAATGATGCGGCTATGTATATTTCCGCCAACAAATCTAATAAGAATATCCGCAGATGCTTTAGAGAAAGGTAACCAAACCTCCTGGTTACATATATGTAGTTAAGGACGAAGAAGGTGGATTTGGCACAAGGTTCAATTCATTAAGCATTTTTAATGGTGATACGGGTAGGACTTGCCCCAAAGTTACATCCAGAAGCTCATACCTAAAAACCCGAATGTACCTGATACGGACAGGTTTTGGCGGTAAGCCGTAAACTTTTGCATACGATGGACAATTTTGAAAGAAAAAGCGTTGACCTATTAATTCGCTCCGACGTGCCTGGGGACAGACCTAACTCGAAAGCTGCTGGAATGTGCTGTAGATGGTAAATAAGTTAAGGCCGCAGTGTATCTACCGAGGAAAAGCTCGACGAGCATGGTTAAGTACAGAGAGAGCAAGAGAGTTCATCATCATCAATGGCGCTACAATTCTTCGTGAGTCTTTGCCTCGTTTACTATTGCCTTCCATGTTTGTCGGTCCTGTGCCAGTAATTCCCATTGTCGCACTCCTTTTTTCTCTAGATCTTCTTTGACTGCATCTTTCCACTTTTTTCTAGGCCGCCCTACAGACCTTCTTTCCTCTGGCCTTTTCCAGAACACATTGTTTATAAGGCGATTATCGTTACTGCGTATCACATACCCTGCCCATCTATTGGCCTATTGTTTATTGGCCTTTATATATCTGACTAGATTTTCTTTTCCGAATAGAGACTATAGCTCGTTATTGTATCTGCCCCTCCATTCGTTTGTCACGCTGTCTCTGCAAGGGCCATATATCATTCAAAGAATTTTACGTTCCCACACCAGCAATTTATTTATTTCTCTTCTCAAAGAAAGATCTGTTTCCTGCCATTATTCTCGTTTCAACTTCTCGCTCTAATTTGTTGTCATTTGTGATTGTTGCTCCTAGATATTTAAATTCTTTAACCACTTCGAAGTTGTGATCATTTATAGTACTGTTTTGCCTTATTCGCCGTCGTTCTTGTTTCGAGACGACCATGTATTTTGTTTTGTCTTCATTTATTTTTAGACCGATGTTTAATGTAGCTTCTTCAAAGCTTGAGAAAATATCCTTTATTTCTAACGTTGATTGTGCTACTACGTCTAAGTCATCGTCAAAGACAAGTATGATTTTTGCTCCCCGAACAGTTATGTCTGGTTTGATTTTTGGATATATTTTTCGCACGACATATTCTAAGGCCAGGTTAAACAACAACGGGGACAACGGATCTACCTGTCTCAGTCCAGAATTTACGCAGAAAGCATTTGATATTTCTCCCCCTATTCTAACTTGTGCAAAAGAGTTACTTACACATATTTGTGTTAACGCAGCTAGTTTCTTGGGTACGCCGAGCTTGATCATTGCCTTCCACAATGTTGCACGCTTAATTGAATCATAAGCCTGTTTGAAGTCTATAAAAATCTGATGTACGTCGTGATTATATTCCCAATACTTTTCAAGCATTTGTCTTATTGTAAATATTTGATCAATAGTCGATCTGCCTAGCCTGAAACCACACTGGTAGTCACCAACTATTTTTTCTGCGTATGGTACTAATCCTTTTAATAATATTGAAGCCAATATTTTATATGTAGTGTTGATTAGTGAGATTTCTCTGTAATTCATGCATGATTCCTTTTTTCCTTTCTTGTGTATTGGTACAATCATATTACCACACCATTCTTTCGGCATTATTTCTTGTTGCCAGTTGCCTGTTTTAATTAGTTCGGCATCAATATTGTCCAGACCAGGGGATTTATCGTTTTTAAGCGTTTTTATGGTATGCGTAATTTCTTCCATGCTTGATGGGGGTATTTCTAATTCGACCGTTTGATACTCATGTTCTCCGTTGTTTTCACCATTTTCATTGTTTTTATCAGTGAAATTTTGGATATTCAGTAACTCTTCAAAATATATAGCCCATCTTTCTATTATTTTGTTTTCGGCAGCCAGCATTTCTCCATTTTTATCTCTTACGAAGTTGGGTGTGCTTATGTACGAGCCTTTCTTATGTTGTCTTACTTCTCGGTAGAAATTTTCATTTTAATTTCATCTGTGTTCTCCTTCTACTTTTTCAATTTGTTGCTGCAGATATTGTCTATTTTTTTGTCTAAGTGTTCTTCTAGCTGCGGCTCTCTCTCTCTATGGAATCGTATACGTTTTTTTTTTCTGATGGATTCGACAGATAATCAATTCTTCTTTTGTTTGCTTCTTTTAGAGTTCTTTCACATTCGTCGTCGAACCATTTTAAATTTTTTGTTTTTTTCGTTCTTTCGATAGATTTCTCTGCTGCTTCTGTAATAGTTGTTTTTATGGAGTTCCATCGCTGATCTATACCTTCACTTTCATTTTCATTTATTTCCAAAACCTGAAACCTATAATTCTACTTGGTACGGTCTTTGATTATTTTCTTCTTTCAGCTTCGCCACAATCCATCGTTCGATCTTTGTGTGTTTATCATTGTTTGTGTTAAAATTGTTGTTCTGAGCTTGGCCTTTACGAGAAAATGGTCTGTGTCGCTATCCGCCCCTTTCATAGTTCTTACACTTATTATGTTGCTAGAATGTCTCCCATCAATCAATACGTGATCTATTTGATTATTTGCTCTTCCATCGTTTGATCTCCATGTTGTCCTGTGGATCATTTTTCTAGCGAACTGGGTGCTTTTGATGGCTAAATTGCAACCTGTCGCAAAATCGACCAAACGTGATCCATTATCGTTTGTAACTTCATGTAGACTATATCTTCCTGCCACCGGTACTACGTAGTCTTCTGGGCCTACCTTTGCGTTTAGATCACCTAGTGTTATTTTAATATCGTAGTTAGGAGCTTCTGTGTAAAGTTGATTTAGATAGTCCTAGAGCAAGAGAGATGTAACCTCTGAAACCTTTTTTGGATGGTGCTAGAAAGATCACCAATGAAGACACCGCGACCGGCAGCCAAATGGTTTGGTGGAGAGCGAGTCGTGGGTTCGAAACTAGCTTTTGGAACCGGGAATGGGTCCAATGGACGAAATAAGTAAATATATGACAGGATAAGACGTATTAGAAAAGATACCGAAATAAACAAAAAGGTAGATGGGTAAAATTACCAAAGATAAGATAAGATAGGAACAGGGCGCCACTTAATTTTTTGGGGTTTAAGGAGAAAATAAGAAACCTTACAAAAGGAAACATATAAGGAAAAATATTTTGATTCTGAGACCAAATCCAAGAAAAGATACCAACAGTTAATTATTAAATAAATTTAGTCAACACTCTATATAAACAAATAATAAATATATTAGGTGGACTCCCTCCACCTACTTACCTACTAAAATTAATCAGCCTGATCTTTCTTCTGGTCAAAGGTATAGTAATAATTGAAGGTAAAAAGTAAATATTCAATATCAGGAAACTTGTTAGGAGTCGACAAATAAAATTTATATATAAAACAAAAACAAAATATTCAACAACACAATGATATAGGCGGCTGAATGTAAACTCAAATAATAAAAATACACCATCAATTATTAAATGGTGGTATACATATAAAAAATAAACAGTATTATGATTAATAAATACCTTTACAAATACAATATAATGAAATTATACACAAATTAAATTATCAGCGAAGAGGGTCTGATGTTATATAAAAATATTCAACTAAAGTTGAAAAAAGAAAGTCTGTCTTTGCTGTTTAATGGACACATCTCGAGATACTGGGTATAGCAAATATAAAATGAATAACAAATAACACAAAGTTAATTAAAGTTAAATTCAAAGAATACGATTACAGAAATAAAAATTTAACCAACCCGCACTGGTTTAATTAATTATCTGTTCGCACTGTTTTTTAATGATTAACGGAGAATTACATGTTAGTAATTATTATTTATTAGAATTTCTTAGTAGCTGATGAAAAGTTCGTAAAAAAATATTGAATGTTATTTAAATTGAATGCAAAAATCAGTAGTTACTCTTAACTACAGGTGAAGACATGGGTGAACTTAGATTCGCCCAGATAATTGAAGATAATATGATACCATAACCATACCATATTATTCGCCTAGATAATTGAAGATACTATGATTATGATAACTTACAGTAATTCTTGATGACTGCTACACTGCACTGAGGCTATATACTATACTTGTATCAGGCAATGAAGTTATTTAAATTAAAAGGTACTTTACACCAATATTTAATCTAATATGATATTAGATTAAAAGAACTCGAATATATGTGTATACACACTTAGAAAGAAAATGCACAGAGACGGTAAGGTAACGAGCGGCTTTCATCTAAGATCGCCCGACTAGAAGTAAAGTTCTTCTCTCAAAATTTCACAAACTTTTACCAAAAAAAAGTAGGTAACATTTCTAAGAAGGAATTTCTAAAGTTCTAACGACTATCGGAAAATTCGAGGTAAATACGGTACTAGTAACTTGGAACGTGACAAAAATAAAATCTTCGGAATTAGGTTTTTACAGAAAAATTACTATAGACATACGTTCGACGATATTTAACAAATCTATCCAAAGGAACAGACGCGAAACTGGAAAGAGATTAACTAAGGATTAACCAAACCGGCGTCTTTAAATAAGTAGATAGATTCTTTCGTAATATTTCGGTAGTTTCCAATAAAATTTAACAACCTATTTGCAAATACGACCATTGGCGTATCAGCAACGGAGGTAAAGGGATTAGAAATAATTTAATATATTAACTGTAACAAAAATTTTACAGAGCGATAGTGCTTACTAAGGTGAAGGACAAGTCGGCGAGCTACGCAAAGAACTATGCTACAGGAGTGAAACTTCGTCGTTAAACGTCTTTGACAAACCAGGGACCAGGGCATAGTCATGGAGCTGGAAAAGGTAAAGAGATGGCAAACACGCGGAAGGGCATTATCCCGCTAGGCCGGATACTGTCATAAGAGCAGTGGCAAAAGTTGGTACAGTCAGGCGGGAGCTCTTTGTAAATGAAGCAGATGACCTGAATAAAGAAAGTGACATTGTCAGCACAATTGCGGCTTTCGCGGGGCGTAAGGGAGCCTGTCGAGTGGGGATCTCTTCATAAGGCATACGGCAGAGACTTAAATGCCACAGTTAAGGCTGATGAAGACATTTCATGAACAAGATCTGTTCGTATAAGGAAAATACAGGAAAAAGTCTCTATCGCCAGGTGTTACAATTACTTGGAGTATGGACATCGCAGATGAAAATGCAAAAACGAAGAACTAAAGGGATACATCTGGTTTGGCGCAGTAAGACACAGCGTAAAGGACTGACAAAAAGAAATGTGCAAATTTATAACTAATAAAGTCAAGGGACATCATGTCACGAGACAAAGAACTTTGAAGAACCATTTCTTGCTTTTAATAAGTTTTTGAACCTGCTACAATAGACCGTTTTAAAGATAACTAATGTTTTTCTTTGTACTATATGTACAATTGCTTAGAACTATCTATCTATCTATCTAATTAGCCTTCTTCGGTCCATCTTTGGTATTCTTGATATCATCTGTCCATCTCATTTGGGGCCTTCCTCTGCTTCGTTTATATTCCCACGGTCTCCAGCTTATAAGAATTTTGTTCCATCGGTCTTCTTTTTGTCTTATATTGTGTCCTGCAAATCTCCATTTCAATTTTGCAACTTCTTGTGTAACATCCCTTACTTTTATTTTCTCTCTTATCCACTCGTTTCTCTTTTTATCCATTAATCTTATGTGCAACATTTGTCTTTCCATTGCTCTTTGGGTTTTTATGATTTTGTCCATGTTTGCTTTTGTAAATGTCCACGTTTGGGAACCATAAGTGAGAACAGGGAGTACGCATTGATTGTATACTTTGGTCTTAAGATGCTGTGGATATCTTTTGTTTTTAAGAATGTAGATTAGTTTGCCAAATGACGCCCATGCTAGTCTAACTCGTCTGTTTATTTCTGCTATTTGGTTTTCTTTGCTAAGTTTTATAATTTGATAATATATATATAGTGTGTTTCATTAACATTAAGAGTGTTTCATTAACATCCCGGCCAATTTTCTGACTGCAACCCTAATAAACTGTGTTGTTTGTTTATATTGACAGTCACTAATATCCAGTAATTCTTGTATATATATATATATATATATATATATATATATATATATATATATAACTTTTTCTGTTGTCCACAAATTTTTATACCTTTTTCTTCCCATTCTAATCTTTTAAAATATCTTCCAGAGCCTGATTGAAAAGTTTCGGTGATATTGTGTCACCCTGTCTCACGCCTCTATTTATTTGTATTGGATTTGTTCCTTCATATACCTTAATTGTTGTTTTGGCTTCCTTATACATATTGGCTATTAGTTCCGTATATCTGTGGTCTTATATAACTATATCTACATATAAAATATATATAAAACTTTATTTTCCAAAAGATAGGGAGAACGGTCCAAAAATAGTGTGATTGGTTGAAAAATTAGCTATAAACAATGTGTCATCGCCATAGGGAAGAATAATTACTTTGACCACATACTGAAATGCTTCTTTCCCGAAAATATAAATGAAGACTGTGTGTTTACTATAAAAAGGTTAAATAATCTAAAAGATAATGTGCAATGCAGCATTGAACCTTTTATAATTTTGCACTAAAAGGAAGATACGTTTTATAACATTATGATTGCTTTACTATTTTCGTAAGACATGTATAAAAATTACTTACCTTATAATATCCACATGTTTTTGTACACACTCTCTCAGTACAGATTTCACTAGTACTTGATAGTTACTATCGTTAAGGCTATTTAAATCTGACTTGTATTCCTTAAGGTAATCTATATATGATGACATCAGCAAGTACTGTATTGCCCCTTGAAAAATAACTACTGCAGTAAGAGTTATTATGTAAGTAGCACATAACGCACTAACAGTAAAGAAGAGGTGGTTAAGCAATATCGCTATAATATAGTAATCACCAAAATATTGTTTATAGAGTTCCATCATGTACGAAATAATATTTTCTCCTGCTGGTGTAAAAGCCATAAACATATTAGCTCCCATTACAAAAGAAATCAAAATGGTATAAGAAAAAATAGTTAATACAGTTATAATATTTTGCACGGTATTTTTGACTTCTTCGGTAAATGATTCTATAGACCAACCATATTTTAAAATTCTTTCATGATATATGTAAATATTCTGGAATACTGCTAACATGTTCAACCCAATTAACTAAAATAATAAAATAAAAGCTGATGTTAAGTTAATAATTAGACTATATAAAAAAATAAAAATATATAGTAGGAAATTTTTTTTGTATTTAGCTTTACGTGTCTCGACAGCGTAGGTCACTGACACAGGTACAATTTTATTACATTACATTACAAGAATATACAGTAACATTACAATTAATAAAGAAATACATTAAATATTGGTACAATTATTAATTATCAAATTCTAAACTACGTTTTTTCTTCTAAATATCCTGGTAAAGCTTGGTTTCATAGAGGAAATTAGTAAGGTTTTGGAATTGATCTGGCGAACTGAGAATATTTTGTAGGTTTTGACTCAAAAGATTATTTTTTCTTTCGTTGTTAAAGTGGGGACAGTCTACGAGAATATGTTTAACAGATAGAATATTACCACAGTGTGTGCATGTAGGTGGATCTTGGGAAGTCATTAAATGTTTATGAGTTAGTCTTGTATGGCCGATTCTAAGTCGGCGAATTAAGATTTTGTTTTTTCGTGTCATGGAAGGAAACTCAAGCTTTTTAACGCTGGGATGGATGTCACGAAGCTTGGAAGGGATTTTATTCCAGTGATCTTGCCAAGACATTTGGATAATATTTTTAAAATGCGACTGTAAATCTGTATGAAGTTGTATGTTTTCAGTCTCCATATTAGAAGACGAGGCTTGTTTTGCAAAGAGGTCGGCTAGTTCGTTACCTGGGATTCCTACATGAGAAGGAATCCAGATCATGATTATGGATACTTCCATTGAGATTAAACTATCGAAAGAGTTTTGAATAGCTTAAACCAAAGGATGTACCGTGTACATACTTTTGAGAGAATAGATAGACGCTAAAGAGTCTGTACATATTGCTTCTTTTTTATATTTTGGAGATAATAAGTTTGTAGCTTGGAGAATAGAGAATAATTCAGCAGTATGTATGCATCAGAGGAGCGGAAGATTACAAGATGTGATTAAATCGGTGTTTGAAGTTACAGCACATCCAACAGCTGTAGAACTCTTAGAAGCATCTGTGTATAAAATTTGGTCAAATCTGTTGTTAGCAATTAATTCTTTAAAGGTTTGCCTTAGAAATTGTGGATTTGTCTGATGCTTATCATAATTAGTTAACGAGAGATTAAAATCGGCTATCGATTTATTCCAGGGAGGTTTAGGTGATATTAATATCGGAGTTGTGACTGAAAGATCGATATTATTCAGATGTGGTGAGATATATTGTGGCATAGACTGAAGTTTAATAGGAGAAGGAGAGTTTAAAAGTTCATTACTTAATAATTTATAAGCTGGGTTTTCGGTATTAACTAAGATTGGAGACGAATATTTTAAAAGGAGTTGCCGGCGATGTAGCCAGAGGGGAAGTTCATTAGCCTTTCTGTATAAACTCTCTGCAGGGCTCGACCTAAAGGCTCCAAGGCATATTCGGAGTGCAGTGTTGTGTACAGAATTAAGAAGTTTTAAATCTGATGTGCTAGCTGACATATAAATGAAACTGCAGAAGTCTATTTTAGAACGAATAAGACATCTATAAATCTAAAGCAATGAGTCTTCGTCTGCACCCCAATGATGATTGGACAGAGTTTTTAATGAGTTAAGATTTGTCATGCACTTAGTTTTGAGATCTTTTAAATGGCATTTCCAAGTAAGTTTACTGTCGAATGTGAGTCCTAAAATCCGCATACTCTTTACTGTAGGTAGACAAATGCCATTTATGGTAATTTTAGGATTTATATTACTGGCTGTCCTGCAAGAAAACTTAATGATTTTTGTCTTTTCAACAGAAAAGTTAAATCCACTTACTGAAGTCCATTCAAGCAATTGGTCAGTAGCATTCTGAAGTAGTCTGCAAGTGGCAACAGTGTCTTTGCCTCGGCAGAAAATTATTAAATCATCTGCGTAGAGTGCGGACTAGACCGGAAGCTCAATTTTATTACATATATCGTTTAAAACTAAAATAAAGAGTGTAGGACTCAATACCGACCCTTGGGGAACGCCATCAGTTTGTTTGAAAGTTCTAAAGATTTTGCCATTCTCTCTTACATTAAAGGTTCTATTTGTTATAAATTGATTAATAAATAAAGATATATTTTCAGATATACTGTACTCCTCGAGTTTAGCTATAATAAGAGGCCTATACAGAGTATCGAATGCTTTTTCGATATCAAACGAAACAGCTATTAGGTCTTGTTTGCATTGAAAGGCGTTAATGATTGAAGTTTGGAGAATTGCTAGATTGTCTGCTGTACTTCGGTGTGATCTAAAACCTGATTGTGTCAAATTTATTATTTTATATTTTTCTAGAAACCACAGGAGTCTTTTACTGATCATTTTCTCCATAAGTTTGCACATTGTACATGTAAGAGAAATTGTACTGTAGGAATTTAGATCAGTTGAAGGTTTGCCTGGTTTTTTAACAGGAATTATTATGGATTTTTGCCACAAATTTGGAAATGATTTTTTGGTCCATATTAAATTGTAAATTTCCAGCAGTTTAGCTAGGCTAGGACTTGAAAGATTTTTAATAAAGATAAAAGGAATGTTATCTGGACCTGCAGCTGAATTTTTGCAACAGAACAATGTGTCTGATAATTCTTGTAATGTAAACGGCATATTTAGAGAAATTTGATCTGATTTTCTGCTATCAGATAAACTGGAGTTTAGATTAGTAGACATGGGAAGCTGCCAATTTGAAGTAAGTCCATTAGTTGCTTTCTTATGAAAAGTTTCACCCAAGATGTTAACAATTTGTTGACTACAAGTAACTGCTGTTTTGAGTAAGTATGGCAGAAATTTTTAAATTTGTTTTCTTTCCTGTCATGTGTTTAATTTTTTTCCAAATTTTGCTAGAAGGAGTATCAGTATTTATGGATGAGACGTGTTTTTTTCAAAAGTCTTTTTTGCTTTATTTAATTACATACTTAGATTTGGCTCTCAGTTTTTTAAGGTAATTAAATTTTCTTTAGTACTGTCTCTGCGGTATTTGTTTAATGCTGCCTTACTTTGTTGTAAAGCCAGAGAGCATCTTTCATTCCACCAAGGTGTTGTTTTACGAGACGAAGAAATTGCTATTTTGTCCGATATTTGCTTTAGCAGCGGAGATTATACAGTTATTAAAAGCGCCAATATTTTCATTTGCATCTTCTGATAACTGCAGCTGATTTAATTTACTTTCAGTATATAGTCGAAAGCCATCCCAGTTGGCATTAGAAATGTTCCATTTTTTAAAGGGGTCGAAATGTTTTGCAGATTTTTCTGATATTAAAATAGGATGATTACTGTCATAAAGATAGTCAGCTGGTATCCATGTGAGGTTAGGATAAATTTTTGGGTGGCACAAACTTAAATCTATTGAGGAGAATGTACCAGTAACAATATTAAAATGAGTTTTAGAATCATTATTCATCATACAAGTATCAGTTATATTTAATACATTTTCGACAGTCTTTCCCCGGCCGAAGGTTTTTTCAGAACCCCACAATGTATCGTGGGCATTGAAATCTCCAACAAGAATGAAAGGTGAAGGAAGTTGGTATATGAGGTCCACTAAATCAGCTTCGGATAAACTATTATTTGGAGAAATATAAATACTACAAACTGAAATTTTGTTTGGACACCAAATGTTAAAGGCGATAGCTTCTAGGTTTGTGCAAATGGGAAGATGTGTGGAGTAGAGATCATTAGATACGAATATGGATGTTCCACCGCTAGCTCTAAAATAGTCAGTTCTCAAGAAATGATATCCAACAAAACCATTTAGAAGTCTTTTGTGGTCAGATTTAAAATTTGTTTCTTGTAAACATACTATGTCGGCAGTAGTATCAACGATTAACTTTTGAAGGAGTTCAAGTCTAAGGTAAAACCCATCACAATTTCATTGAACTAGATTGAAATTCATTAAAAAGAGGATTTTTGGGAATGTTAGGAGGTATCTGAGAGATATTCCTCATCCGGAGGTTCCAGTGATGACAGGGAATTTATGCTCACTGTGTCTGCTGTGTCAGACTGAAAATATTGTTTAAGTTTTTTTGATATTCGTGTAAATCTGTTTTTTAGTGACCTATCTGTTAGAAAAGGATAAACATTATACATGTCAGAGAGTAATGATTTGATGTCATGTGTAAACTGTTGGGCTTCAGATAATAGATTGCTACTACCGTAACTATTTTCAAGAAAACTTATGAAATTGTCTACAGAAGTGGAAAAAGAGTGTGATGACTTACTAAAACAGTCTTTTATTGCTTCTTTTGAGGCATCCGTGATTTTGGAACTATCAGACGAATCTTTTTTTAAATTCTTCCTAGCTTGTTTCATTGGTTTTCTGTTTGTATCTTGATAAGGAGGTGGCATTGCAGGTGGAATTTCTTCTTGCGTTTCTGACACGTTGATTACGTTGGAATCTGTTGAATTCAAAAAGGCTCTCTTCATTCCAGGGACAGGTGAGGATGGTATTTCTTCAGTTGTTGATGGATTCTCTGTAGAAACTGAAGGGACATTTGTGTTTGGGCAATTGTTAGCTACATGTCCAGATTGTTTGCATATAAAACAGAGCATTTTATCGGTGGACAAAAATATGCGATGTGCATTACCTTCAAATAAAATGACCAATGAAGTTTGGATCTCGTAGTTATCATTCGGTGGGACTATATAGACTTGTCTACGGAAGGAAAGAATATGGTTATATTCGTCGTCAGGAATTCCTGCTCTTAGAAACGAGATGGGTGAAGCAATCTGTAGGCCATAATCTTTGAGTGCTGTCTCGATAAGCTCATGTGGAATAGATGGACATATATTTGATAAAACTAGACGTTTAGCTGGTGTAACTAGTCTTCTAATATTATGGTCTACGTCTCCTACGCGAACAACAGGATTATTTGTGAGTAATAGGTAAACACATTCTATATTGTTTAGGTAAATGCACAATCGGTTGTTCGATATTCTGAAAGCGAAGCTGATGTTTTTCGGCCCAATAATATTTCCAATTGATTTGACGTAGTCAAATAATTTAAGATTGTTATCAGTTATATGGAACACTATAGCCTGCTCTTTTTTTGGGAATGTAGTTTTAGGTGTAGCTCTGGCAGCAGCAACATATGAAACTGGAGATCTGTTACTTTCAGTTGTATTACTATTATTTGCCGTTGGGGAACTTATATTAGATTTCATCTCGCCCCTGTAGTCAGAAGCGATAATAGCCTGGTCGCTAATATTTGTGAGTTGTGTTTGCTATAGGCAACCTCAAATACGGCATGCCGTAAAACTGGTTGCCTATACGAACCAGGAAGTTAGCGACTATTCTGATGCTAGTATCACAGAACAATATTTATTACAATTGAAAGAACTAGTGTCTTTGTCGGTTATGTTTTCAAAATAATATAAAGTAAATTAATTAATTTACAACTCACTTTGAGGCAGTTATAACATCATTTCAGGATTTCCTGTGTTACATCAACTATATGGTTCAAATTTTAGATATAACAGTTTTGTTTATATCCGAAAATATTGACAAAATTTCGGCACTTCACGCACAGAACTTAACTCGTTCAGTTCCCGTTCTATAGTAGGTAATTAAAATATTAGACAACTACAAATGTTAAGATAATCTTATATCATTTTGTTTTTGTAACTACAGAATTTTGATGATTTATGTCGCAGTTTCTTGGATAATTAGCTTTTTAGCCACAAAACCAGCTACTTATTATAGCTAAGTTACGCTTCTTATGAAATTCAATGTCTCCGCCTTCTTTTCTAAAAAGCTGAAAAAACAGCATTTTTGACAGTTTTCAAACATTTAAGTGTATAAAGCTAAAATATTTAGTCGTTTAGACTAGCGTCATATAATTAACCCGCCTACTTTGTATAAAGCTGAAATAGAAGCAGCTTTATAGAAGTTTTGAAAAAAAATTGAATAAAAAGCCAAAATTATCAGTCTGTTTTAGTTGTTACTCCAAACTAACATTTTTTCACCATTTGCATTTTATTATCCTTATAAATTAGTGTGAAAAAATATAAATTTATTTATAGGATAAATTATTATTAAGATTATTAATTATGGAATTTTAATTATGTCAAACGATCTTTTGTAATTTCTTATTGAATAAGCTATAACCTATATGAGCTTTAAAATTACTTTTTAAAGATTATCATTCAATTTTTAATTTTTAAACGGTGTTTTTCTGGAAAACTGTGAACTTTACGAAAAAGCCATTGTAACAAAATATGTGGGACTATGAGGTTTAGGACGCCAATGTAATAAAAATGTGTATGTGTAATGTAACACAAGTATTTGGAGTAATGTAAAGGTAACAAAAAATTTAAAGCTGGCTAGCAGAAGCTGCCGGAGAGTGACTACTCAACAATCAAAAGAGGATTCGGCCAATTTGCATGCCCTACAGAGACCGTAGAATAAGAAAATGAATGACAAGGTAATAAACAATATATATATATATATATATATATATATATATATATATATATATATATATATATATATATATATATATATATATATATATATATATAATAAAGTGATGTAAATAAAGTGATTATAGAAGTTGCTCCAAAGTGTGAGTGAGCGCCAGGAAAGTATTAACATATACTTTCCAAGGTATCTTGTAAACCTGTTTGCTGAAATAAAAAGGGAAACAGGTATTAATTGAAATATTAGGTTTTCACCAAAAATTTAATCCCTATCCAAATATATACAGTCTAATTTTTTTTTATAACTACCCTTCACCAATTATGTACAGTCAACCTAGTTATATACAAAAAAATAAATTCCCTAGTTATACACAACTGATACTTGATGATCTGAATTTACTAATAATAAAATATACGAAAATTTTAATAATGTGACTTAAAAAGGTAATTTACTTGCCTACTATAGGTATAACTGTGTACTTCGGCTTTCAACTATAATAAATGTTCTAATAAAGTAATGAGGACACTATCCTGACGGGATAGATGTCCAAAGGTTTAAATATATATAATAAAATACCAGTATATAACTCGCTGATTAAATGTGTACACATAAAACCGTACAACAGAGTTGAAAGGGAGTATTTAAAAACTCAACCTGTAATTAACAATTAGTCCTTAAACGTCATTTAAAATTATTTTAAAAAAATGACGGGTCTTTATTATTACTCTAAGTAGGATTTAAAGTTAAACAAAAAAAATGGTATATAAAATTTATGAAAATTAATAACAAGACTTAATACAAATTAGCTGTGTTCCACACTCTAAGGTGGTCTTTCCAACTGGTTCCCTGAAGTTATCCGGGAAGTCTTCTCTCCGGGATATGAAACCTGGATCTCTGATGGAACAACTCAGAGTGACGTCAAAGGTGCCAACCCAGTAGGGAATAACTCAATTTATATCCTAATATAATCCCCAACCCAAAATAAAAATGAATTCTTGACTCTGGACTGAACTTCTGGAGTAGGCTAAAATAACATTTGTGATAGCGTTCCTCCTTAGTCTTAATAAAAAGTAGGGAAAAACACAAGGTTTATTAACCTTAAAAGATGCGATAAAAAAAGTTACTGGGAACAAAAACTTGATGATGATTTTTGTAAATAGTATGACCTTCGCATGGTTTGACAATTTTTTAAGTAAAATGGATTGATTAAATAGATAATTTTATAAACGAAAACGCATGCTATGGATTTTATTTTATAATATGTATAACGGTACAGAACAGAATATTTTTATAGATAGTCTTAATAGATATATAATTATATGTTTGTTTAATGCCGGAAAGTAAAATAGAAATTGGACATATGATTTTATCTTATAAATTTCGATTTAGACGTAGAATATTTCTTAATGAAATGAAAAATTACAGATAGATATATCGACTATCAAAGGGAACATAACAATCTAGGAATCAAAATTGAATCCACTTACCGGCTAAGAGTGGCTATAACTCAAATGGTATACACTAAAACAAACGAAAACTTTCTTATCTTCTTCCCCAAAAATAAAAATACTTTTCTTAAAACAAATATAGCTCATCTCTTGCCGCCTATTTATTTTAGTTCAACGAACTTCCTCTGTCCAGAGTTAAGCCCAGAATGCGCGCTAATTCTTAATAGTCGGATAAGAAGATAGCCGCTGGTGTCACTGTTTAATACCAACTTCTTCTTCTTCTTCTTAGTCGTTAACCTGATGCAGGTATCGTGATATCATGAAGCTATTAGCTAAATTTCTCAATGTTCCTCCACGTTTTTCTATCTTCTGCCATTCTAGCACATTCTGACAATGGAGCGCCAATGGTAGCAACAATATGGTCCGTGTAACGTGTGGGAGATCTACCTCTATACCAACTTAGAAATTCAAAATTAAGAAATATTAAGGGGATATGGATTTAAAAATTTTATTTAAAAATCTTTAAATGATTATTGAAGTGACGGACTCGTTATACCACAAGAAACTAAAAATAGGTCAAAATTATTATCAAAAAAATTAATTTGGTGTGAAAATGGTTAAAATTTTGTTTTATTTTAACAAGCTGCCGACTGAAGGCTATTGTTATAATCATAAAGTGTTGTAACCTTACCTGTATACCATATATGCAACCGACAAGCCAATAGAGCCAGGATCTCTATTAAGTCTGCTGGAGAGATCCGAACTTTGCAGCTAATTATCTGCAAAGAAAACTAAACAAATTCCACAGATGGTGTATAAAATGGAAGATTGCTGTAAACCCTGACAAAACACAGACCGTCATATTCAGCCATCGCAGAAGTATACCGAATAGAAGAACTACAATAGGAAATACCTCCGTCGAATAAACTAATCAAGCAAAGTACCTCGGGGTGATACTCGACAAAAAGTTAATATTCACCACGTCAAACAATCCGTATACAAAGCAAAAGCACTAAAAAGATAGTTCTTAATACTAATAGTCAGAAAGAGCAAGCTAAGATTTAAAACCAAAATTAAAGTTGCCAATAGTATACTATTACCAGTGCTAACATATGCCTTCGCCACTTGTAAAAGTAACAGTAAAAAAATCCAGAGAACCCAAAATCAAATCATAATAGATGCCCCAATAAGATATACCCAAATACGTACCACTGAGATTTGATTTAGAAACTCTGGACAAAAATGAATTTTTAGAACAATGGATGAAAGAGCCAACGAAATTTTGAATGGACTTGAGACCACCCAAGCAGAATGTTTAGAGAGCTGACAAATTACAACGAAAACACAAGGAGAGTACATGGAAGACCAAAACAACAATAGGTTAAGATAACTTAAGTATAATATACACGGGGTGTGTGATGGCCATATACACCTGAGAATGCACATCCCATATCACGCACACACATGCGCGCGCGTGTGTCTGTGTGTGTATGTGTGTGTGTGTGTGTGTGTGACTGTGTGTGTGTGTGTGTGTGTGTGTGCGTGCGTGTGTTTGTGTGGTTTATAAGTTTTTCATGCTCTTTTTGAAGAATGTTTTCTGCGCGAATATCTCTGACTATATAATTTTTAAAGCTAGTAAGTTTCTAAGGGATTCTTGCAATACAAATGGTATGTCAACCAATTTTTAAGTCAAAAAATTCATATTAAAAATGTAAAGACTTGTTACAAAAATTTTAACTACGAACATATTACTAGCTTTTGTGACACAAGTATATAATATTTATTTTAATAAATATTTTGACAGATACATTTAATATTTATTAGTTTTAGGCATACTTTCTACGTTCTCAGAATATAGTTACTTACATTAAAAAATTATTGAACTTATCTTACTTGTGTCTTAACTAACAATAAAAATTAAGTACAGGAAAGTTGCAAGAACAGAAAATTTACTAAATTCTGATACAAAGATCTACGAAATCTCTAGTCACATTCGAGCAGAACACCAATAAAAATGTCTTTTAAATGTATGTGCTCTTTAATTTTAGTTATATATGCAAAACGTTTACCATCCTCGATTAGCTCAGTCGAAAAATAAATAAACAAGGTTATTATTACAAAGTTCTTTTTTACATAGTGTTATTTTTTAATAAAGCAATATATTATATTCTATGATCCTACTGCAGGATTACTCATAACGTAGTTAATATTTAATTCGTTTATTTATTTCTTAAATCTATTGATGTTTGAGTAAAAATGGTCGCAAATTAGGATTGCCAACTATTAAAAACGCGAGGTATCAAAGTTAAAATAAAAGACAACGCTACTGATTTGATGTGTCAGTTGTGTGAGTTTTTAAAGCACGCGTCAATGTAATAATATACAATAATGTAATAATATTATTACTTCTCAAACCAGTGCCGTTGCGCCCTAACTTTATTCTACTAAATGCTCAATGAAATCCATTAATTTTGTATTAAATATGCATTAAATGTATATAAAAATGTTTGATTAACTATGTTATGAACGTAGTGGTATCTTTTACCAATAAGCCTTCATATCATACCTATTACAAAATCTAAAATAAATCTAAAATATATTAAGTTCGAAACTGGCCATACTTACGGGAGATGCTAAGCAAAATCCTACAATCTTATGAAGGTAAGGTCGAGTTCTTGGATGTATACAAAATATACAAAAGAAGACGTCTGCAATTTTAATAAAGACGAGTACGCTCAAAACCACCCTAAATATTTTTGCATGACGTGTAATAAAATCCAATTGTATTATTTTAGTAACTCTAGCCAGAGGATCCTCTAAAAAAAGTATAGTGTTTAAATATAAACATTTTAACTGCTGATTTCTCCAGGTCTGTGTCAACTAAAAATAATTTTATTTTGTTACCATGCAATTTTATCTTGTACAATTTAATATATTATTTACTTATACTTTTTATTTTGTTGAATAGTCAAGAAATTGACACATTAAATTTTTGTAGTTTAAATTGAAACTCTTGCTTATTTTTATTTTTTTATAGGATAAAATTAATATAAACTGGTCTATTGTATAGGCTTATTGTAGTATTTCCATGTATTTATAATACTCATTCCGGCATTTTAAAACAATGTGTCAGCTCATACAGGTCTAGTAGATGGGTACAATAATTTTGAAGTCACTCTATATTCTCCGAAAAGCGTTTGGCGTATGCTATCTAATGACTCAAAATCATGCAAGATATGGTTGACTGTTTTAGGTTCTTTGGTACATAGTCTGCAGCTTTTGTCTCCATAAAGAATTCCATCGTATTTAGATGTGAAGCCTGTTATGACCCTAAGTTAATTCCTGCTTGTTTTTCGCAGTAATGTAGGCTTATTAGCTTATGTTAGCTTTTTGACTCTTCGACTGCCGGCTCTGACCAAAGTATTTTGTAACTGATGCTCTTATGGTCAATGTGTCAACTCTTTTATTGCAGTGGATTTTCCAGTGACCTGGAACCAGTATAACACTGTTATGTTTCGTCAATCTGTCGAGATTGTCTTGGCATTCTTATATTAACTTAAAGTCCAGTTTTTTATGACCTTAGTCGTGCATTTGATGCGGTTGATCGTGAAATCTTCTTACAAAAATTGCAGGGTATTGGAGTACGTAGTATACCGTACAATTGGGCCCTACCTTATGTAGGTAATGGAACTCAATTAGTCACAGTGGAAAATGTAACGTCGAGGCAACTTCAATGTAGGATGGGTGTACCTCAAGGCTCAATACTTATATTTTTTTCATTGCATTTGTAAGTGACCTAAACACGTTTTGTTCAATGCCAGATAAAATTGTTATGTTATGTATATGTAATGAAAAATACCAATGTTACATCTTCTGAATTTAGCACATGTTGTAAAAATAATGGACTCAAGCTCAACATAACAAAAACACATTTTTTGCGTTTCTTACCAAAAAACTTACCTCCAAATTCTGACTTTTATTTACATGTGGATGACAAATAGTAAAAAGTTATACTACAACGAAATTTTTGGGGGAACCCTAGATCATAAACTTACATGAAAAACTCACGTAAATCATGAATCAACAAAGTTAAGTACATGTAGCTATGTAATGCGTTATTTAAAAGAAACTGTCTTATTTGATATATTGCTTATGATTTACTTTAGTTAAATCCAGTCTGTACTTCAATATGGCTTAATATTTTGGGGTTGCTCAGCTCATTTTGGAAAGGCATTTATAGCTCAAAAGATTGTTTTAAGAAGTATGCATGGCGTTCCATTTTCAGATAGTTGCAAGCCAATATTTAAGAAGTCTAATATTTTAACACTACCTAACCTTTTAATTTTCCAACTAATATTGTACATTGAGGAACACAAGCTCAAGTTTGACAGAAATGAGGACATTCACTCACATGATACTAGAGGTAAATTAAATTTTCGACAACCGTTCTCTAGATTGGGTGTATACGAACATGCACCTGAATATATTGAAATAAAATATTACAATAAAATAGTCAATATATTAACTCTCAGTAATTCTTTACATAAAGGTTTTCATGAACCGTGAATAAATTTTTAATGGACAACACATTCTACAGTGTTGATGGATTTTTAAATTTTTAACATTTTTACAACAATAGTTCTAAATTTGTATTTGTAACTTTTATTTCTTATTTATTTTATTGCAATCACTGTTTTATTTTAATCATGTGTACTTTTACTATATATTGTACTCTTTTGTACTAAAATTTTGACTAGTGCGATAAGATTTATACATTTTTTTTGTAAGAATTGTGTAAACTTTTTGAATGAATAAATTCTATATATCTATCTATCCACTTTAGGGCTTATAAGAGTCTCCATATGCTATCTTTGCATATGTTACTCTAATTTGGTTCGAAAGCCCTCATGGTAATTTTGCTCGTACACTGCAAAAAAAACCTAAAATACAAAGTTATTTTGTTCTAGTGAAATATAAATGTTTAAATTTATACCAGTCCTCCTGAGTTCCATGACCCAAGTTTAAGATCGTCCGTCTGGTGTCCTGTCATTTTCGCAAGCTACCTAGTGCTGTCATGACAGAGGACATTTTTTCTAACATACACGCAAAGTTTTGGATTTGCGTATTAATGTTTGATATTAGGGAAGCCGATTCACTGTTTGTTGTTGTTGTTGGGGCTGCGGGGCTTTTTTTAGGAACCCATGTTTAAAGATGTGTAGTTTCCATAGGAATACTTTTTCGATTAGGTGATTTATATCAAATCCACATAATATTAGTTCTAGACTTTACAGTTTTCTTTTGTGAAGAGCGTTTATGGACACGTTATATGGACGGCGTTATGCATTACTAGACCAAGCGCCATTTACTTAAATTGTGGATTATGGCGCTTTATGATGGGAAATAGCATAAACTATCAACAAAATAAATCCTAATATTCTGTTAGTAACGGTTAACCAGATATATTTAAAAAGACCAAGTGCCTTTTTTCTTATTCTGGATTTTGAATTTTGCGTCACTAGACCAAGCGACTAATTTTGTGTAATAGTTTTGCATCAGTAGACCAAGCGCCACTTGCGAGCATTTTAATGATTGTAAATCAAATATTGTTGAGGCGGTTAGGTTACAAAGTAGTGGCAGTTATTGTTTAAATTTTTCTACAGAAGATGCACAAGAAGAATCACTGCAGATACCTTTAACTTCTAAAGAAGAAACACTATTTCTCAGCAGGAACAAAAAGAAGAGAAAGTAGCATTAAACAGTGAAGTGATAAAAAACTATTCTCCCATGGGAAGAGCAAAGAAAAGGAAGAATACTAAGTACTTAAATCAAAGTCGCGAATCAGGAAAAAAAAGTTACTTTATTAAAACAAGAGTTACTTTATACAGAGAAATATATGTAAAGAATCAAAACACTTCCGTATGTATCTTTGTAAGTGTAAGTGTTTGGACAAGATTGGTGTGGATAATGCCAAAAAAGTATTTGATAAGTTTTACAATGTTAAATCTCATGATGCTCAGAGAGCTGTAATTTGTTTAGATATTTCCGAAGTCCCAATAAAGCGTAAAAGAACAAAATCCAGTAACAAAAGAAATACTACAAGGATATATACAATATTCGCTGTGACAGTGTGTAAACCTGACTTTTTACAGATCTTGAGAATATCAAGTGGCAAAGTCAATGCAGCATTGAAAGCTATGAAATGTCCAATGGGTGTTCGAGATTGTCGTGATCAAAGAGGAGGTCATAATAAAATTAACAATAATCGTATACAAAATAATTGAGCACATAACGAAATTCCTTAAGTACAAATCACATTACAGAAGAGCTAACAAAGAAAGAGAATACCTAACAGAAGACACAACATTAAGTAAAATGTATAAATTTTATATTGAAAAAGCAGGCAATGATCCTGTTAAATTTTCGTTTTACAAAAAAATATTTTTAACACGATTTAATCTTCAAAGAAAAAAGTTGAAAAAAGATACTTGTAGTAGATGAGATTGTTTCGCATTAGAAATTAAAAATTGCACAGATAACGAAAAATTAAGCAGGTTAAAGAAAGAAAAATATGTGCACTTAGAAAAAGCTGAAAATGCACAATATAGAAGAAAGCTGGACATGAAGATGAGCAACGATTAACCAGAAACGAAAACCTTCTGTTTTGATTTAGAAAAAACTCTCCCTCTTCCGAGAATTCCAACAAATATCGTATATTTTAAGCATCAATTATGTATTTACAATCTTGGCATCTATAGCAGCAAGGATAACAAAGATCATTGTTATGTTTGGATAGAAGGTGAAGCTGGTCGGACAGCATAGAAAGTAGGCAGTTGTCTTAAGAAAACACATTGAAGAAAATGCTGCAAAATATGTAATTTTGTAGTAAGACTCTTGTGGCGACCAAAACCGCAACATCAAAATAGTTTTAATTCTGAAAACGATTTTGAAAACTCATCCTACCATTGAAAAAATTACATTACGCTATCTCTTTCCAGCTCATAGTTTGTTTACCAATGACAGTGATTTTGGAGATGTTGAACGTTTATATACCGTTGATGATTACGTAAACGTGATGGAATAATCCTGTAAAAATAACCAACTAGTAAGTCACATAATGGAAAAAGAAGAATTCGTTTGAACAAATAAGTTGAAAACTATGATTAAAAACCGTAAATCAGACATAGAAAACAGTAACGTAAGCTGGCTTAAAACAAGAGAAATTGCAATAAGAAAGAATAAACCACTGAATATTTTTATGAAAACTGATTTTAACACTAGTGAAGATGAAGTAGATCTTTACAAGAAACTTCAAAAAGGATGATCCGTTGCAATGCAATCCCTAAATAACCACATTATTCTTCTTTGGCGGATAGGCAAGTCACTTTCTGTGCCTAAGCTTAAAGACTTAAGATCATTAATGCACCTAATACCAAATGATGTAAAAGCTCTGTATCTCTTCTCTTTTCAGGAAAAATACAGTAGAAGATGACATTGACGGATTTGATGGAGACTTAGACTTTGGCATACAATATGAGTAATGTTTATTTACTATTTTCATAATATTCAGAAAATTGTACCTACTCTTAATTCTGAGTTCAACTTTTTTTTTATTTTTGATTAATTTCTTAAGTAATATAAAATATTCAAAATAATAACTTTTATTGTCATACCCAAAAAGAAAAAATAGCTTGTGGCCTACTAATCATTTACTAAAAGTGATATTTAAATTATGCATTACTAGACCAAATGACCACCATGTCGCTTGGTCCATTGATGTACAACACAATTACACAATGTGGCGAAAATCGTAAGTGGACCAAAAGCCTTTTTATTTATTTTTTTTTTTTCGTTTTTCTTCAACATTAGCAAGTTACTATTTCGCACTTAGAGATAACATAAAAAACTGCCTTCGAAAACAAAAAATTACGACTATTGGAACAGAATATACTGAATGTTAATAGAGTGAAAACTTTGAAGTCACATATTATCTCAAAATAAATTTTTGGCGCTTGGTCTAGTGATGCATAACGCCGTCCACATAATATATACCGCTAAAGTTAAACTAAAAACCTATAAGCAAAAGTATATTAAAATACAATAAAAAGAGGTATAAAGTAAAATAAAAGAAAGTACAGATACAGAAACAAGTCAATGATAATTCGTACGATAATAACAGAAATAATACTGATAATTAATTAGAAGATCAGTTTACGGCAATGATTTGTGAAAATTAAAAATCAAATTTGTGTTTTTTTGTTTTGTTTTCTCAATAAAAATAAGAAGAGCAAATATTTTAGTTCAGAAAAAAAATGTACACGTGTAGAGTTAAACAAAAAAACAACGTCTAAAAAAACCAATTAATGTACTGAATCCAAATGTAAATGAATATGTTATAAAACTAAAAGCCACACAGCTAAAAATTTTCTTCAGGAGCTTTTAAACATTTTATTTTGTAAAGCATTCTCTAAATAATTGATCATGTTCTACTTACTTTTCATTGCCTTTGGTTCTATTAATTTTTGCATTATCAATACTCGACGTAATGTTTGGTAGGGTTAGTAATATTTCCTACTACATAGCCCTTCATTTTATATATTTTGAATGTTTAAGTAAGCACACTTAACTGTTTTTAAAAATCCATTACGAAATAATTTATTATTTTGTATAACGATATATTTTGTGTAATGATGTATTTTTCAATTTAGGATATACTTTAATGTCATGATGATCAATTTACCTACTTTTATTGTTGACACATTTTTACTAATAAGAATAATGTATTAACTTTTATTTCTGTTTACAATCCAACTATTGACATATTTTAAAAGTAAATTAATGTTTTAAAATTTATTTCTAGACTTATAAATATTGCTGTAAAATATCAACGAAAAATATTTCATGAAAAAAGTAATAAATAATTGTAATTTTTAAATTATAATTACTACATCGCATATGACGTTATTTTCATTTTTGTCCGACAGCTATACGACTTACGCTGCCCTTAGGGGAAAATGAACTCATTCCAGATGCCTACGGTATTAAAAGGATTGGGCTGTGGTGTGACTCTTTTCGTGTTATTGAGCTCTAGGTAACTTGGTACGTTGGAGTATCTTCCAAAAATTTTTTTACGCATCTGGACGTCGAGAATTACAGCTTTCTACACAGATGTCCACTTAGACCTAGCTGTTTTATGTTTACTAAGAGGTTTTTTGGAATAACACGAGTAATAGACCGAATAATAGGTACTATCCGAGTACTTTAAATTCTTCACTGTCTCCTTATTTGTATTTCTAGATTTCTGTACTTGACAATCATTTCGTTTGCGTGTTTACTCTAGAAGTGTTGTTTGCTTAGTAAGTTTATTAACTATGTAGTATGAGATCCCGATACTTATCTGCCACTGGCTGGTCTGTGAGCACCGTGCGGTCCCGGTATAGCTTGTAGGTGTCGTTTGCAAGCAGTACGTCAGGAACTTTTTAAGTCCTCCTTAACCTTTTCTCCTTCATAAGGATGTAGTGGCGTCATGTAATTTGTTTGACTATTTCTGTCCAATTGTATCTCTCCTGTGCGTGTTGTTTTGATTCGGAGAATGAGTAACGCGTCACCTTCTTTATTTGGTCCTCCCATTGTACTGGAGGTCTTTCTCTGGATCTTTTACCCGCCACGTTACCTTCAACTGTCATTCGTTCCATGCCCCATCTTTTAGTTATATGTCCAAATTATTTTAGTATATTTTGGTTGATAGTTTTGATGAGTCTAGTTTTTATGTTAAGTTCTGCTAGAGTTTCGCTAGAATTAAGTTATTTATGCGATGGGCAGTCCATGGTATGCGCAACATTCTACGGCAGACCCACATTTCAAATGCCATTATACGCTTTGAATCGGCTTTTTTATTGTCAAAGTTTCTGAAGCATAGATGGCATGGAGGCGTGGACAATGACCGCAACAATGATGAAAAAAGTAGAGGCCTTCGAAATGTGGGCTTACCGACGTATATTACGTATATCCTGGACTGAGCACGTGACCAACGAAGAGGTACTACGCCGGATAGGTAAAGAGAGAGAGGTAGGAATAAGTATAAAGAAAAGAAAGTTGGAATACGTGGGTCACGTTATGAGACATAATAAATATAGAGTACTACAACTGATCATTCAAGGGAAAATAGACAGCAGAAGGGGTCCAGGGAGGAGAAGACACTCGTGGCTCCAAAACTTGCGGCAATGGTTCGGATTGTCATCTGCTGAACTATTCAGATCTGCCGTAAACAAAGTCAGAATAGCCATGTTGATTGTCAACGTTCGGAACGGACAAGGCACATGAAGAAGAAGAAGATGGCGATAGAAAATATCAATGCTCGATCAAGGCGTAGTTTTGTGTTTTTTGTGATGTCAGTGTTCTTCCAAATTTTTATGAGTTTGGCTGTTGCCGATCTGGCAATTATGATGCGCCGACGGATCTCGTCTTTGCATCCTCCACTGTTAGTGGATAGTAATAACAGAGCGTAGGAGCTCTACTTTAATTGCTATTAACATTTAACTTCATCTTTCCTCACTAGGTCTCTAGTAGCATACAAACTCTCTCTTCTTACAAACTCTCTCTCTCTCTCTCTCTCTGATGCCGGGTAAACCCAGAAACACGTGTTAGAGAATGGTAGGATACTCAAATTAAATCGAAACGAAATCGTCTACATATATTTATTTTGTTATCGTTCTTACTAGACGAAGCAAGTACAAAAATGATGGTAATTTATACGGGCAAATTGTTGATACATAGCGGAATATAAATATATTCCTATAATTGCGATAGTAGTCGGTGCGTTTTGATTTGGTTTGAGTCTTCTTACAAACTCTCTCTTCTGATACCGGGTAGATCCAGAAATACGTGTTAGAGAATGGTAAGAGACTCAGATTAAATCGAAACGCAACCGTCTACGTATAGTTGGTTATCGTCCTTACTTGGACGACCTTAATTACATTTAATTTTATTTATATATATATATATATATATATATATATATATATATATATATATATATATATATATATATATATATATATATATATATATATATATATATATATATATATATATATATATATATATGAATAAAACTAAATTCATTCACTAAATCATATAGCAAACTATGTAAGAATAATTGTCTTCTTTTACATTTAGTGATAAAGCCTGCCGAGACCATAAGGTCGTTCCCAAATTTCTAAAACTCAAACATCATAATTCTTTTTCTTCTGGACTTCTAAGATTTTAGTCTGCTGAGCTCCTAGTCACTTATTACTAACCAATGCATTACTGTACAAATCTTTTTTCCTGTTGACATAAAACAATCTCTAATTCCTCTTGAAAAGACTTCCAGAACACCTAAAATATATGGCCTATCCAAAATTCACAAACCCGATATAACTTTACGTCCCATTTTTAGTGCACACAGTTGCTCTACACAACCATTTGCCCATTACATAGCCAAAACTCTACAATCTCTCGCCGAAAATGCTTCATCTATCTTTTAAACTTCTTTTTATTTCATCGAACTTCCTAAACAATACCGTATCTCACCGTTAGACATTCTAGTAAGTTTCGATAACATTTTACCTATTACAAACATTCCTGTAGACGATCTAGACATTCTGAAAAACCAAATATATTATTAAGCAAAACAACTTATCTCTGATTAAACATTGTATGTCTAACGCTTAGTTCATCTTTTAAAATCAATTCTATAGACAACTAAATGGTGCTCCAATGTACTTCCTACTATCTTCAGTAATTGTCAATACATTTATAAAAAACTTACAGAACCGAGCACTAATCACAAAACGCTTAAACTCAAATGTTGGCTATGATTTATGTTGACGATACATTTGTCATTTAGCTCCATGGCAGAGATGATACTTTTTAAACCCATCTGAATGGTATACATCCTAGTGTTCAGTTCACGATAGAGGTGGAAACTGATTTATTCCTACCGTTTCTTGAAGTTATTAATAAGAAAAACCAATCAATAACTCTCATCATCCATCTTCACAAATTATTTAATTGATACCCTTGTCTCAAGAAGTAGACCAGCTGAGCCCTCTTTTTTTTAACAAGCCCTAATCCAAAACGGTTAACGCGAGAACCACATCAATTGGAGCATCCACAGACATAAATCTCTCATTCAATCTCAACCCAAAGACTAAAATCCCAATTATACCAAAGCTTTTTTCCCTACATCAAAGGTGTCACTGAGAAAATCCACAAAATTCTTAAATCAAAAGAAATAAAGAAAATTTTTACCCCCCAACAAAATCTATCTCTTATATGACCAATCAAAGAAACCATTCCAAAACATCACGCAGTTTATGAAATTCCTTGTGCAGACTGACCGCGATCCTATCGTCTATATAAAGGTAAAACTCACTAAGTGAAATTTTAGTTCAAAACGATGTTTGTATCAGTAAGTAACATTTAACATCCAAACTCTCGTGTGGTGAAACTACTAGTTGCTACATACAATAATAAGGCAGTTATAGAATGTTAAAAAACATTCAGTGCACTTTGTCAACATTTCGTTGAGAAGTAAAAGTCAGGTTGCACTTCATGATTTTTACCTCTATGGCAATACTTTTAACGCGGGGTTTTGTAGTCTGACAACTGGGTACTTAATGAGAGTTTGAGGTTAGTTTTCAGTCTCTGTGGTTGTATGCAGTTGTTATTAAAATAGTTAGAAGTATATTATAGTGCAAACATAAATATGCCGTCTCTTTGTAAGTTTGTGACTACGCTAATTTTAATTTTAATAAATCCCTAATTAATAACCAAAATGAGAAAAACTTATGCAGCCAATTTTTTTTATTCATCAAAACCTTCTACAAGTTCTGAGGTACGTAATATCAAGTGAAATAGTTAAAAATTATTTTAAAACAATTACATTTTTATTTCAGAGAATTCCAAAGCGGATTACATGAATGTTTGTGAGTTTCAGAACTACTAGGATGGTCGAAAGTGTATTACATAAAGAAAATGAAAAACCAATAAAATTAACAACAAAAATGTAAATATCTACTTCCTACGTATTGTCTGAACGTTTTTTTTATAATAACTTGTGTAATAGTATGTAGTTTGAATTTTGTATTTAATTTCAAGAATGTAGAGTCATTTCAACAAGGGATAAAAAATGATTTATTGTTTACTGAAATTAATTATTCCAGATGCGTACAAACCAAGGTCAATGAGTTATTGGGTCACATTAAGGCTGAGAAGACTGTTCCAGGTGGGATAAAGAAACAAATATTACTTATAATATATTTTATCAAATTGAAACGTCAATAAACGTATTTTAACCTTTAATTGTGGCTTATTCCCAGTTAAATAGTAATTATTTTATCCACGTAATTCATAACCATCACCATAATCCAGCCCGATGTTGCGTCCGCTGATGGACATATGACTCCATAAAATTACTCCATTCGGTTATCATTATGCAGAGACTAATTAAGTTTTGTATTTCAGGTACCGAAAGAGGATGTTGTAATGGCAAGAGTTGAAAGACAATGAAGTAAATTAAAAATATCTCCTTATTCATCACGCAGTGACAGTGACTTTGCTTCTGATGACATAGATATGGACTCCTGTTTCCGACCACCGAAATTACGTCTTTCTCCGACAAAAAGCTAAAAAAATAAATACCAAAAAATGTACATTAACAAGAAGGCACAGACGAAATAAAAAGAACTGGAAAGTAAACATCACTAAAGAGAATCGTTCCAAATGTGAGCCATATTATAACAAATTTAAACAATGCAATGCAAAGGGTCCCAAATTTTTTGATTATACAAATTGCAGTATGAATGGTCATTAAATTTTAATGAAGAGGATAGGAAGACATTGTGTCAATCATATTGGTCTTTCAACGATTTTAACCTTTCAAGGATAACGTGACACGATGGTACACAAAATGTAACGTCAGACTAGCAGTCCGCAAATCTAGAAAAGATCCAAAAAACAAATATTTTTGGAAAAACAGTCTGATAACTTGTCGATTCTTTAAATATATAATTAAAATAGATAAAAAAACTTCTACTTAAACCCATGCTTTGAAAATGAAAGTTAACAGATATATTTATTTTACATTTTGAGTAATATTAACCACAAAAACCCAAACTATAGTGTATTTTTATGTATGAGAGAGTAATAAAACAATAAATTATGTATGCAAATCCCTAAACTGTTGATACGGGTGACTCAATGAAAAACAGATATTTGTCAACAAGTTTACAGAAGTATATAGGAAAACAATTTTAAATTGAGTATGACCACCAGGTATAAAGGTTGGAGCAGAATAGAATACAATAGTTGTGAGGTTTACTAATCCATAAATAAGGTTGCCAGTGTCGGAGTGATGGAGGTTAACAGGTACTAATGAATTTGCAAGAAATGTAAGATGTTTATTTTATTGGTTATATATAACCAATAAAAGTTTAATAAGTACCTACCTATTTGCAAAATAAAGTTTAATTCTTTAGATAAAATAAAACGTTTTATTTTATCTATTTGCAAAATAAAGTTTAATTCCTTGCCTATTTGCAAAATAAAGTTTAATTCTTTAGATAAAATAAAACGTTTTATTTTATCTGAAATGAGTGCATTCCACGAAGTAAGGGTTTCAACAATCAAACATTTAATTCTTTAATTCCAGGAATCTACGACAGTAATTGACTAGATACCTTCTAAACTTATTCCACAGAAAATGTGATAGTGGGTTTTTCCATTTTGTATATAGGAAGGTCCAAGTGGCGTATTCAAAATTCTTAACAGTTCACTAAAAGTAGGTACTTCAGTTGCAAGGTGCAGTTTATTGTGTATACTAGTGTTATGGAAAATTTGGAAGTGCCGTGTAAACGCCGAAAAATTGGTCCTCTAAAAGTTAATGAAAAAACATTAATATTTAATTGTTTTAAATCATTTACAGACAAACGTTTATGTGAAAGTGTTGATGAGACCGTTGAGTTAGTTAGCAGTACACTTGGTGTTGGGAAATCTACGATTTACAGAGTTATTAAAGAAGAGAAATGTGGTAGTTTTCAAATGCTACGTAATGCTCCAGGGAAACCAAAATTTCAAATAGAATATCATTTTAAAGAAGGACTTCGACGGAAAGTGCATGAATTCTTCTTTAGACAAGAATTTCCAACATTGGATAAAGTTCTTGTCTCAGTTCGAGATGATAAGGATTACCCAGAAATGAGTCGAAGTACGTTATGGGAACTTTTAAAAGAAATAGGCTTCCGCTGGAAAAAAAATCCCAGAAAGTCTATTTTATTAGAAAGAAGCGATATTGTCATATGGAGAAGACATTTTCTAAGAACCATAAAGGAAATGAGAAACCAAAAAAGAAAAATATTTTATCTTGATGAAACATGGATCAACGAGGGTCAGACACCAAATAAATTTTGGCAGGATGAAACTGTTACAAGTCAAAGGCACGCTTTTGTAAATAACTTATCTACTAGTTTAAACCCACCATCAGGAAAGGGACGCAGGCTGATAATAGTACACATTGTCAGTTCAGACGGTTTTGTTGAAGGTGGTTTATTAACTTTTGAATCAACTCGTACCGGTGACTACCATGAAGACATGAACGCTGATGTCTTTCAAGAATGGTTCGAACAAATGATAGATCTTCTTCCTAAGAACTGTGTAATAATAATGGATAATGCAAGTTATCACTCCAGACTTATAGAAGGACTGCCCACAACCAAGTGGTTAAAAAAAGACTTGCGGAATTGGCTGAGTTCAAAAAATATTACGTACCATCCCGGATCTATAAGAAAGCAACTTTATTCGTTGTCTGCCCTTCATAAAGAAAAATTTAAAAAATACGAAATTGATGAAATTGCCAAAAATCGTGGAATGACAGTACTTAGATCCCCACCATATCATTGTGAATTAAACCCGATTGAACTGGTATGGGCACAGATAAAGAGTGAAGTTTCAAGAAAAAATACCACTTTTAAAATTCATGATGGTAAACAGTTGTTTTTGGAGGCCGTAAATAATGTAAAACCTGAAAACTGGGAAAAGGCAGTAAATCACACTATTAAAGAAGAGGAAAAAATGTGGAAGCTGGACAATATTACTGATAAAATGATCGAGCCAGTTATTATAAATCTTGGTTCTGAAAGTTCATCTTTTGAATCTGATTTGGATTTGTAACAAGTAGCTGTAAGTTTTATATTAATATTTTTATTCATCTATTTAACATACCTTAGACGGTTTTAAAAACTCTTTTTCTCTTTTGCAATTTTTAAAAATTAAAAAAAATGTGAATTTTTTAAAACCCTTTTTAATGTAGGCCAGTCAGTTCTACTATAGTGTGTGATAAAAGAGGTCACTTTTGTTTACATACACATAACACTTTAGAACACTGAAATAATTCATTTATTTTTTACAATTATTCAAAGTAATTTTTCAATTAATCTTGAGCACGCCCATGGAGTGGTCGGAGCTACCAGTTAAAATTATGCTAATTACTCTCTCGTTCATAAAAATAAACTATAAACAAATGCAAAACAACTATTTTTAAGAAATTAAACAAAGACTAAATAAAAAACAAGTGTTTGATACATGTATGAAAGGAAATAAGTCAATCTTCGCTGCTGTCTTCGGAAATACTATCCTGTAAACAGTCAACTTCAGGATTTTGAGCTATGGTCATATAGAAGGATCCTGAAGATACAATGGACACACAAACTTACCAATGGAGAAGAACTGCGGAGGATGAACACAACTGCGGATTTGGTCAACATCATGAAAAGCCGTCAGCTGCAGTACTTGGGGCATATAATGAGAAATCAAGGCAGATACCAGCTATTTCAATACATTTTGCAAGGTAAAATTGAAGGAAAAAGGGCCCCAGGACGAAGAAGAATTTCCTGGCTTTCTAACCTGAGAGCATAGCATAGAAAGACCTCAACACAGCTATTTCGTATAGCAACCAACAAAGTCATCATAGCCAGAATGATCGCCAACGTTCGGAACGGACAAGCACCTTAAGAAGAAGAAGCAGTCGAAGTAAATGCATTTTGCGTGTTCTTAGCAAACAAATTTTTGGCATTATTGACAGGTATATCTGGCTGCCTTATTTATTTGTCACTAGTAAAAAAAAAACAACCTCGACGATTAGTTTGTGGATTTGGGACTGGAACAATATCTTCATCAACACGGCAAATTTCTTTTATTCTTGACCTAATTGATCCAGGAATACCTTTATTTAAAAATCGACGTTGCAGATGATCGTTTACTAGTTCCATACCAAGAGCTTCTAGGAAATGTCCTCTTGGCATTTTGTCTGTCTCATTAGATTTATATTTGTTTATTATAAATGAATTGATACCGGCTACATTTATTGCAGAATAAAAAATGACCATAGGCAATTTGGATTTATTATAGTCAATGATGATTTCTGGCTTGTCCGTTAATTCTTTAAGCAAATCGTCATGGTGCATCGTTGAGAGTAAAATAACGTTTTTGTTTTTTCTGGGTATATACTACACAACCGTACATCTTTCCCTAAAAGCAAATATACTTGTTTTTTCTGGTCTCTTAAGATCAATAAATTGAAGTGAAACTATCTTTTGTTTTTTCTAATAGTGCCTATCATAAACAGATGATGTTCGTTCAAAAGAAGATCCACCAAGCTGAGGCTAGTAAAAAAATTGTCCATTGTTACATTTCTGTAAGAACCAGATATGGGACTGCATAGGACAGGAACGAGGAAAATTTTGCTTGTATCAACTTGTTATGGGCCAGGTGGCTATTGTACAAAGTATATATCTAGATTTGCGGTGTAAGGAAACTAAGCGTCTACTAAAGGGTAGATTTTTATGCCACATATTATTCTGAAGTTATTTTTTTGTGGATTTTTAAAGTAATTACTATTACTTACAAACATTAGTGACTAATAACTAATGACTAATGACTAATTTTAAGAACGATTTCCGAAGTGGAAACTGAAACGTCAATAAACGTATTTTAACCTTTAATTGTGGCTTCTTTTTATTTAAATAGTAATTATTTTTATGCCATATTTATTAGGTTTATTGGGCATATATACCCTAAATCCACACTTATCACGAACAGTTTTCAATTTTCATCTACCGTTGTATATGCTGATAATGAAAAATGTTTAGGTAAATTTGAATTAAACTAATTAAAGAATTTTCACACAGCTGCCAATTTTCCATATTTTTACCTCTCTAATCCTGTTTATTTCTTATCAAAATGGATATGTCTCTGCAGAAACTGGAACCATACAAGGGAAATTAATTGGTCAATCTAAAAATATCTGGCAATGAGCCGTTTTTCCTAAAGAGCTCTTCTGCATTTTGGTGGTTATTTCTGGTTACCCCAGCTATATATAAAAGACTCCGTAGTGCACCAAGTTCTAAAATATCTGTCTTTTTTATAGATTTATTACTGAAAGTGTAAAAACATAAATCAATTAAGATGTTCGTGTTGTCTACAATGGTTTGCAAAATCTCTTAGGTACAAAAATAACTACAAATCTTTGTTGTACTTTTCATATGTCGTACTTCGCTAGAAAATTTACCTTTATTAAATTGTAACTGCGAGTTTGGCTCCTCAGTTTCTTCTTCCATATTGGTGTTGAGCTCCTGTATCTCTTTTAAAATCTCCTTCCAAACTAGCATCGTCATCGTCAAGTTCAACTTTTGGTTCAGAAATGGTTCATCCGCATGAAGCTTATTAATATATATATATATATATATATATATATATATATATATATATATATATATATTGTTATGATGTGTTTTTTGTTTTTGTTTGAATTATGAGCAATGAGTATTTTTAATAATATAATATATATATAGGGTTTTTATCGCGGTTCTCAAAGAATTAGCTTGTAAGTACTTTTTTAAATTATCTTTATTATAACTATTATGAAACACACATATATATCTAACCTAGTCAATGTAAATTTAAAATAAACTATCTTTAAACTGATATTCTTATAAAACTAATTAAATTCTATAGACAATCTAAAATTTAAACAAACTATCTTCAAAATTGAAATTGTTATGACACTAACTAAATTATATTAACAAAATTTTGTACCTTTCTTTCACTGAATGCCTAAATGAACTATTTTCCACTAAGTATATAGATTCTAATCACCACTGAATGTCTTCGTACTTCAGTTATCCTTGTTTTTTGTGAGATTACTTTTTTCAATTATCAGCTTCTACCAATTTAAGATATATTTTTCTTCACCAGCATCTATACACCACCAACCAAACCAGCTAACAGCATTTATATTTATTCTTCTTTTCAATATACCAATATCCAATTATTATAAGTTGATTTATACTAATCTCCAACCATAATATAATTTAATTTCTTCCAATATACCTTTTTTTATCTTCAATAATTATTTGTGTATAATTATAAATGTGCATTAAATTATATGCATAATTTTTAATCTTCATTTAACTCACTATATTAAACATTTTGACTATTTGTACTTGATTCACTGACTCCAACTAACTTTCATAATAAACTGCTTGACTTCTGACTAAAAACTTCCAAAACTTCCGAACAATTGACTTCACTAAGTAAATGTATCTATCTTCTAACTAACTTTCATGATAAAACTGCTAAAAACTGCCATCTTGAATCCAAATCACGGGTATTTATATCTTTTGGACATTCTAGAACCATCTCGTAAGATATCATGTTCTATTCAGTTCTATTTAATACATGTCTGAATTTTCTGGAACAAACCATTTCGCAAACATGGCCATCTCCGGAGATCCAGAGAATTCCATTCTTTTCTATTAATAATTTTGTTTACATTTAGGCTTTTCAGATCAGAATATATAATTAAATTAGTAACTTAACATTCTAATTTAATAAAATACACATTTCAAACAATATATTATTATAACCCACTTATATTCGTAAATATTCTTAAACGTCACTTCAGAGTATAAATATCTGTCAATCTCCGAGAGTATTTTTGGTTGCCTAAGCACATGGCTCACTTATATATATTTACAATATTAAAATACAACTTTTTTACAATTATTATATGCTAATTTATTAAAAATGCCCTCACATAAATATATTTTTATTAAATTCTCTAGTATATAATTTATTTAAAACAACCAAATATCTAATATTATGTAGTATATAACTTATAAATTATTTTCTATAAACCCTAATCGTCACAATACCCCAAAAATAATATTTAAAATAAATAATTTACTTATTATTTTTTTAAATATTAATTTTCTCATACCTTATTAAATTTAATAAATCAATTTTTTTTTTATTTAAAATGTGTCAAATACATCCCTGTTCGCTGTCTATGTCAAAACAGAGAACAACGGAGCACAGTTCGGCTATTCTATGGTCAAACTGTCATGTCAAATAGAGAGAATAAAATATAACCTTAATTAAAATATAATGGATATTGTGTTCTGTTTATTTATAAACAAAATCTAGGAATTATTTCCATTCAAAATAACTTTCATCAATATAAATTGGTAAGTTTTTCCACTTTATTACATTAGAAAGACATTTTTATAGCAATTATAGTATCGAACCCCAAATTATGATTTTTAGGGTATCAAACAATTTCCATATGTACAAAATTCAACAAGTATGATGTCAAATTTATTCACAACAAAGAAATCTACCATCTATCTATGAAATGGATCTATCAGTAAGTTATTAGTGTTATTATATTTGTGTTAAAGGTATAGAAATCATTATTCAATCTCTTCATGATATTGAAAAATGTCGTTGATATGAAATATGCCTCTTAGTCTGTTCTCTGCATCTATTAACACATAACTATTTAGTCCATTCTGATTTTCAATTGTATATGGACCTTCAAACATTGGTTGTAATTTCTTACAACGGTTTTCTTTAACATTACTTTTTCTAAGTGAACGAATTAACACTAGGTCTCCTTTTTGAAATGTGATTGGTTTTTTTATATTTCGATTTTGTCTTCTGATATATTTTTCAGCTTTCCTCCTAATTCGGTTATTTACTTTCTGCATTACTTGTTCTAACATATCCTGATTATATTCACTAATCCACTTTCTGTTTCCTATATGGCCAAACATTAAATATTCTGGTACTTCCTCTGTATTCAAATTATGTGTATTATTTAAAAAATATTCTACTTGTGGTATATGTTGCTGCCAAGTTTCGTGTTGATTTTGACACAGTATCCTTAAATATTTTATAACTTCTTTAATATATCTTTCTGCAGGATTTGCCTGAGGATGTCTGATACTTGTAAAATGAATGTTGATTCCCTTTTTCTCACAAAATGTCCGAAATTTTTGGTTGTTAAAATATGTAGCATTATCTATTATGCAATTTCTAAATGGTCCTATTTCTTCGAAAAATTGATTAATATATAATTTTAATGTTTTAACATTTGTTCTGGAGCAGGGATATAGTTTAATAAATTTTGTATATAAATCAACTATCACTAGTATATGCTTTTTTCCTGTTGGACTGAGAACTAAATTTGAAATAAAATCCATGGAAACTGTATTTAGTTTTTCATATACAACATTAGATTTATATGTGTTCTGGTTTTTGAAATTCTTTTCTTTGTTTAGTTGACATATTGGGCATTGGGTAGTAATTTCTTTTGCTATACTTATGTCATTCTTTGCAAAATAATTGTCCCTAAATAGCATCCATAGCTTTCTTGAACCAATATGCATATAATTGTTATGTAAATTTTTCAATATTTTCTTTGCTAAAGTTCTAGTTATTACATATACTTCTATGCCATTTATTATTTTATAATATACCCCATCTTTCCTAAGGTCTTTTTGTTTTTCACTCAAATTGATCTGATCTCTTATAATTTCTTCTTTAGAATATAATCCAGTACTTTCTACTAATTGATTTAATCCAATTTTTATTGTTCGCTGCCCTTTTTGTGATGTATTTTCTAACCTTGATAAAGCATCTGCCACTATATTGGATTTTCCAGAAATGTATTTGATTTCAAAGCAGTATTCACTAAGTATTAGACTCCACCGATGTATTCTACTGTTTCCATATTTGTTATTTAATATAGACGTTAAAGCTTGGTGATCTGTTTCTATTGTAAATTCATTACCCAACAAATAAAATCTTAATTTTGTGACACAGTGTATTATACTTGCTAGTTCTAATTCTGAAACTGAGTAACCCTTTTCATGTGGCTTTGTGATTCTTGAAATGAATTGTATTGGGTATTCGACCCCATCATGTATTTGTAATAATACCCCTGATAATCTCTCTATGGATGCATCTGTTCTTAATATGAATGGCTGTGTGTAGTCAGGATAGTATATTTTCAAATTTGACAGAAAAATGTTTTTAATTTCTTGGAATGCTAGTTCTCTTCTCTGATCCCATCTCCATTTTACACCTTTTCTCAGTAGTTCCAGTAATGGAATTTCTTTTATACTTAGATCTGGTATCATCCTTTTATAATAATTAATTATTCCAATAAATCCTCTTAAAGTTCTTAAATTGTGTGGTGTTTTATATTCCTGAATGACTTGTGTCCGTTCTGGATCCATTTCGATTCCCTTAGTGTTAAGTTTATAACCTAGATATATGACTTCTTTTTGAAAAAATGTACATTTTTCTTGATTTATTTTTAGTCCCACTTTGTCTAATCTATTTATTATAATTTTTAGGTGTTTCCCATGATCTTCAGCTGTTTTAGAAAAAATTAAGATATCATCAATGTAGTGAATTACAAAATGTTCATATTGATCCAAAATATCATGAAGACATCTACATAGAGCACTGCAAGATGATTGAAGTCCAAATGGTACTACTTTGAATTGATATACTACTCCATCTATCTGAAATCCTGTATACTGTCTACTTTTTCTTTCTAGAGGTATTAACCAGAAACTATGCTGTAAATCGATTTTAGTGAAAAATGACATTCCTGTAATTCTTCCTAATATTCCATCTATACTCATTGGTGCTTCAAATTGCTTTTCAGTAATCTTGTTAATATTCCTTGCAACCAAACATAACCTGATTTCACCTGATCTTTTTCGTACTACTACTATGGGGTTAATAAAACGTGTGTCTGCCTTCTCAATGATCCCATCTTCTAACATATTATTAATTGTTTTGTTTACTTCTTCTCTGTATTTATATGGTATTGGGTATGATTTTGTTTTAAAATCTTTTTCTTCTTTAACTTTTATACTATGGATATAATTTTGTGCAATTCTATTTTCTTTATTGACAAGTCCCTTGTGTTGCTGCAATATGGAAATGACTATTGATTTATATTCTTCAGGGCAATTAACTTTTATCACATCTTCTTCTTTACAAATAAAATTATTCTTCATTATGTACTCATTATTCCTTTCTTCCAATTTTACGCACTCCGCCTCGTAGGCATCCATCTGCTTAAAATTTCCATTCCTTAAATATTCACTACAATAATTATTCTTTACATTCTTTTGGGACATTTCCCTATCATCAAAATACATTTCTTCTTCATAAACATCATTATTTTCTTTTAATAATATCCTATCAACTCTTATTCCTTCTTCTACCTCATCTTTCTGCATAAATTTAATTATTTGCCCTTCCAAAGTTACCATTCTTTCTTCAAAATCTATCTTTACTTTCTTCTTTTCCAATTCATCATTTCCCATTAATATATCAACACATAAATCCTTGACAATAAATCCTTGCATATTAATTTCTTTATTAAGAATACTAATTTTAAAATTGGCTAGTTTATCAATTTCACCCAACTTCTTATTATTTGCACCAACAATTTTAATTTTTGGAATCTTTATTATATCTGATAATTTTAATGTATTAAAAATAAAATTCTCCGAGACTAAAGTACTTTCTGAACCAGTATCTATCATAATTTTAATCATTTTATTTTTGGCCAAAGCATTTATATAAATTAAATTAATAGATTCAATAATTTTATCTTCATCTAAAGAAATAAATTCAGAAGGTTTTTCATAATAGCAATGGCCTAACTTGTAATTCAGAAAGTTTACTGCACAAAATTTTGATTATTAGAATTGTCAGATTGTATCTGACCACTTGGATCTGATGTCCTATGTCTTTCCCTACTATGACTTCTACTCACATTTTCTTGCCTTGTACTATTTTGTTCCCTGTCTTCGCAGCTTCTATTCCTTCGAACACAATTTACCTGTCTGTTATAGTTAGGTCGCTCTGTATTTCTTCTATTATTAAAATCTTGTCTATTATTATTAGTACTGTCATTAAAATGTTGTCTATTATAATTAGTATTATTATTAAAATTTTGTCTATTATAACTAGTATTATTATTAAAGTTCTGTCTATTTGGATTACTGTTATTATTATTAAAATTTTGTAAATTATTACCATACCTAGTATTAATGTTATATGATTGTCTATATTGTTGAATATCATTTTTATTATATTGAAAGTTATTATTGTTTTTTCTGTTGCTATTATTACTTGTCATATTGCCTCTTTGTATTCTTTGAATAAAATTAATAAAACTATCTATTGTTTGAATATTTTGTACAGTTACTGTTTGGACAACATCAGCATCAAAATGTCTAGATACATTTAAGACTGTTTCATCCTCTCTAAGTGGTGGTTCTAAATATTTTGCAACTGTTATCAGTTTTAATGCATAATCTACCATATTTGATTTTAAATTGTGATTATACTTTCCAAAATATAGAATTTCTCTAAACTTGGCTTGCTCTAGTTCACCCCAATAATAATTTAAAAATTTATTTTCAAATGTTTGAAAATTATCTAAATCATTCTCAATACTAGCAAACCAAGTTGCTGCATTGTCATTTAATGTCACTCTAATATAATCTTTAATATCATTAATATTATTCACAAATCTTAATTTATGTTTTAAACTATTTATGTATACTCTAGGATGCAAATTTTTTATATTACCAGAGAATTTAATCCCAGTCTCATTTGTTAAATTTAAGTAAGGTCTCCCTATGTCTCTCATTTGTGAAATATCATCTATTCTCTGTTCCACATTTCTTATTTGATTACTATTTATTTGGATATTTTGTTGTATATCGTCTAATTTTTCTTCTGTGTTTCTCCTGTCTTCGTTAATTTTTACTTCTAAGTTACATTTCTGTAACTCTATTTTCTGTTCTATATCTATCTTATTATCTTGAATAATCCTCTTTACTTCTGTCCTCTCATTGTCTATCCTTTTCTTGTAGTCATTCCGTATACTTTTTATTTCATTTGCTACTTTTTTCTCTGCAGCTTCAAGTTTTTTATCCATTTGTTTTACAATTTTATTATTATTATCTTCTATTTTCTTTTCTAATTTTCTATAATTCTCTTCCAATTTCTGTTCCATTTTTTTCATGTCTTCTTTGACTTCTTTTGAATTCTCTTCCAATTTTTTTATGTCTTCTTTGATTTCTTTTGAATTCTCTTCCATTTTTTTCGTAATCTCTTCCATTTTCTGTTCCATTTTTTTCATGTCTTCTTTGATTTCTTTTGAATTCTCTTCCATTGTCTTGTTCATCTGCATCATTAATGACATCAAAGCTGCCATATTGACATTTTCCTCTCTTTCTGGATTCATTTCTGCAGTATCTTGTGGAACTTGAACTAAACTCTCCTCTTGTATAGGTTGTGTTTCTACTTCCACATCTTCTTCATTCTTTTTGCTTCTTGTACCTTTCTTTCCTTGAGACATTTTGAGACTTTACTTGTTCAAATATAATTAAAATTAAAATCTATACTTTTTCTTTCTACTGATAATTAATTTAATTATATGAGAGCACTTATCTTCCCAAACTAATTCTTTTAAATAGAGAGCCACCGCGTTGGGTGCCAAATTGTTATGATGTGTTTTTTGTTTTTGTTTGAATTATGAGCAATGAGTATTTTTAATAATATAATATATATATAGGGTTTTTATCGCGGTTCTCAAAGAATTAGCTTGTAAGTACTTTTTTAAATTATCTTTATTATAACTATTATGAAACACACATATATATCTAACCTAGTCAATGTAAATTTAAAATAAACTATCTTTAAACTGATATTCTTATAAAACTAATTAAATTCTATAGACAATCTAAAATTTAAACAAACTATCTTCAAAATTGAAATTGTTATGACACTAACTAAATTATATTAACAAAATTTTGTACCTTTCTTTCACTGAATGCCTAAATGAACTATTTTCCACTAAGTATATAGATTCTAATCACCACTGAATGTCTTCGTACTTCAGTTATCCTTGTTTTTTGTGAGATTACTTTTTTCAATTATCAGCTTCTACCAATTTAAGATATATTTTTCTTCACCAGCATCTATACACCACCAACCAAACCAGCTAACAGCATTTATATTTATTCTTCTTTTCAATATACCAATATCCAATTATTATAAGTTGATTTATACTAATCTCCAACCATAATATAATTTAATTTCTTCCAATATACCTTTTTTTATCTTCAATAATTATTTGTGTATAATTATAAATGTGCATTAAATTATATGCATAATTTTTAATCTTCATTTAACTCACTATATTAAACATTTTGACTATTTGTACTTGATTCACTGACTCCAACTAACTTTCATAATAAACTGCTTGACTTCTGACTAAAAACTTCCAAAACTTCCGAACAATTGACTTCACTAAGTAAATGTATCTATCTTCTAACTAACTTTCATGATAAAACTGCTAAAAACTGCCATCTTGAATCCAAATCACGGGTATTTATATCTTTTGGACATTCTAGAACCATCTCGTAAGATATCATGTTCTATTCAGTTCTATTTAATACATGTCTGAATTTTCTGGAACAAACCATTTCGCAAACATGGCCATCTCCGGAGATCCAGAGAATTCCATTCTTTTCTATTAATAATTTTGTTTACATTTAGGCTTTTCAGATCAGAATATATAATTAAATTAGTAACTTAACATTCTAATTTAATAAAATACACATTTCAAACAATATATTATTATAACCCACTTATATTCGTAAATATTCTTAAACGTCACTTCAGAGTATAAATATCTGTCAATCTCCGAGAGTATTTTTGGTTGCCTAAGCACATGGCTCACTTATATATATTTACAATATTAAAATACAACTTTTTTACAATTATTATATGCTAATTTATTAAAAATGCCCTCACATAAATATATTTTTATTAAATTCTCTAGTATATAATTTATTTAAAACAACCAAATATCTAATATTATGTAGTATATAACTTATAAATTATTTTCTATAAACCCTAATCGTCACAATATATATATATATATATATATATATATATATATATATATATATATATATATATATATATATATAAGTTTATATCAATCACATATACAGAAAACCTAATCAGTAGATCACTCCCAATTATAAATTACATAAATATTTTTTATTTACCCCAGAAGTTAAATATTTTAAAATTGAATCTTTTAGTGGAAGATTCAATTTAATACGAGGAAAATAACAATACCATACATAAAAGGATTATCGGAAAAGCTTAAAAGGATAGGAAATAAATTTAACATTTCAACAACATTTAAAACAACAAACACGTTGAGATCTATTTTGTCCAAAACCAAACCTACCATTGAACAAGAAAGGACAAAGAATTGCATTTATAAAATACCTTGTGAATGCGATCAGTTTTATTTAGGTGAAACTTCAAGACCATTAAATGTTAGAATAAGTGAACATCAATCCTATAATAAAAATAGAGAATTTGATAGATCTCAAATATGTAAACACGCATGGAATAATGAACATAGGGTTCAATGGAATGATTCAAATATAGTCCTAAAAGAAACGGATGGTTAAAAGAGAAAAATCAAAGAAGCGGCTCTAATTATGCTAAATGAGACCAATTGTGTCGCGAATTCCTCGGCAGAATGTAGTAGGATCTGGTTACCCATATTGAAAGAGGAAGTTATTAAAAAGAAAATACCAGTATTGGTAAGTCAGTAACATATTATTATAGAGAATACATCATTTATGTTTTTTAAATAACAAACATATAAAATCGGAATTTGGTGTTTATTGAAGGTAAACTAAATGCACGATCAAATACTTACCATGTCGGGATAGTATTATGAGGTTTTTTCCTGGTTTTTCCCTCATAATTTACTATAGAATCACTAACCGGAGAATTTTACTGTCATCATGGCCATGTATTTGTCTTTTTAAAGACGAATTACATGTTATGACCTTTTCTGATGGATATTCTCAAGTTAAAGTTGATTGAATGTAATCGAATGAACTATCTTATAAGTAAAGTCGTCCCAGGAACGAAACTCAACAATATTGGCAATATCATTTTAACGTCGTCTACTTTAAAATGTATAATGTATGTCTGAATTGTCAATATAGATGAGTCAGATAAAATTAACTTATTAGAAGAATTTTTCACTAAGTAACAAAAAACAAAATTTTTTTAATTTACTAATGTTTGTATGTTGAGAACGATTTCCGAAGTGGAAATTGAAACGTCAATAAACGTATTTTAGCCTTTAATTGTGGCTTATTCCCATTTAAATAATAATTAACCTAAATTGTCAATTTAAAAATGTAAAATCTCTATCTCGATAATCTATCTGAAAATCGAAGGCCAGTCAGCCTATGGAAATACAGGCAAATTTTTGGAATTGACTGTAATTACTCTTTTTTCGTTCCTAAAAAGGATCAATGTACAGTAACATGGCACATGTAATAAAAAAACCAAATTTAGAACTAGAATATTCAATAATAACGAAGGATGAATGCTATGAAGCAAAAAATACAGATACAATGTTATGTAAAAATGAAAAAATCTTTAAAACATCAACATTCGAGCTTCAAAGTATGCTGCAACAGCCTCACTCCCCAGTATCCCCATTTAACTACTCTCGAAAATTGTGTTTAAATAATTTACTTATTTACAAGTAAGCACGCTGGAATAAAGTTAATGGAAATCGTTGCAGCAACGAAACTGGATCTATTCTGTTAAAGTATATTACAAACTTACCCTTTACAGTTCTGAAAATATTACTATTTTTAGACACTTGTGGAGGTCAAAATAGAAACCTGCAAGTGGCTCGCACTTACCTATGCAGTGCTACCTACGTACTTGGAATGCATAAAACAGAAATTTTTGGAGTCAGGATATAGTCATATGGAGTGAGACTCTATGCATTCAACGATAGAGCATCAACAAAAAAACAAACAGCTGTTACCATAAATGATTGGCTGGAAATATTTACAACGCAATGAACGGTATTACGTGATTCGATGGGGGGTGTGGATTTGCATGACACGCTTGTGGAACTATATATATTTAAAATCAAACCAAAAGGATTCTATTTAAGAATAAGATATAATCTTATTGATACATGTATTGTCAATCCTGGCTGCTGTGCCGAAGACACTGCAAACAAAAATAAGTGAAACACATCACCCTTCTCCAATGTAAATCTTAAGTTGCACATGCATTACTGAAAGATGACAAGTCCAGCACGAGAAAACGGGGACGTTCTTCTCAAGAGAATACACTCAATAAAGACAAGTAATGTATCCTGCACCAGTGCAAGATGTTCGATTGATGGCGTAGGACACTGGCCATTACATGATCAAAATCTCAAAAGTGCAATGTTTTTTATGTTTAAACAATAATAAAAATTGTTTTTATAGTTTGCATGTACAAAATTAAATAGTTAATAGTATAAGTGCAATAATAAATGTATTTCCTGTTATAGTAAATTTTTTTACCAGACCACTATACTGCCCTACTAAGAAAGAACCCCGTATCTCCAAAATTTGAAAAATTGGGATATTTGCACCACATGAATAATTATGATTTATATAACATATTCACATACAGAAAAACCCTTATTTTACATTTCTAAATATTTTATGAAAGAAAATATTTTCCCCCTAAAACGCCAAAAATGATTATTATGCTTAGTATAAACCTGGCATTTAACGCTTCGTAGTAAAAACCTGGTATATGCTCAGCAGATACGGGTTTTTAACGTAGGATAAAGCGATATGCGAGGTTTTTTCTAATGAATATAGAATAGAATAGCAACACCGCTAATAGTTTTCACCACCAAGTGGAACTATCGTTAAAGAAAAAGAAGAAAGTTTATGATTATCATGATTTCGTCGAAGCCGTTAAAAACGTGTAATTTGAATCGTGTGGTGGTGAAAGAAATAGGGGTTTTCAATTTTCTTATCTGGAAAGACTTATTATCACAGTCAAAATTAAAGAAAACAGAGTCACGTATTTACCTTATCACAAAATTGTTAAAGTAATTGTCAAGAAAGAGAGAGCCAGATTTTACACGTTAAGATTGACGACAGCGAGGAGTTGATAGAGATGGATATTTTGCAGGCCAGAGTGTTAAAATCTGGGATAAAGCACCCCACACCTGTGACGAAACCTTCTGAGATTGCTAAGAAGAGAAAAGAACAAACAAAAAAAAAAAAACGTAGGACAAATTATACCGGCGAACCACCATCAATTTTGGGAAGAATTGTCAACTTCTGATTAATAATAATTTTCATTTTGTATTATTAAATTAATAAACGTGTTTCGTAAAGACTTATGTTTTATTCAACAAATATTAATAAAAAATATTATTAAAATATTTAAATGTTTTGCCTTTCGAGGCAAAATTAATTTTATATAAATTTTATAATAATTACATAGTTAAAACCAAGCTTAAGACAAATTTGGATAAGACGTGGTTTTAGCTAAATAAACTTGACATGTTTCTTTGCTGTCTTATCCCGTATGTCGCATAACGAATGTCCATATGGTAGTTTTACATTTTTTTTTTGAAAAAAGTTAACTACGATGCTACATACTCTACCCTAAATGATTCTGTGTTATTATTGTACCAAAAGCACAAGGGATTAAACAAAAATCTTTAATCGCGTTTTTCTCAAAACTCGCTATAGTGGAGATACGGGTTTCGTTCTTAATAGGGCAGTATATTAAGTATATATTAAAAATGGGATCAATTTCTTTTTGAGTTTGAAGACTCTAAAATGCAAAAATTTTTACAAAAGTTATTAACAAATATTTTTTATTGTATCGTTTTCTATAACATAAAATATTTACAACAAAATTTATTAAAAAAATAATTTGAGCTGGAAAGGGTTAATAATTTGTATAGCACTCCAAGTTCTTATTTCTCTCGCAAGTCTCTCCTGGATTTTTTGGTTTTCTTTTCTCTTTTTTTTTTTGAAGATTTAAGGTAACCTCTATGTATTCAAACTACCTTTCGGAAACTATAATCTTAACCCCTTATAATGACTACTTCTACAATCTTTAGTTGTGTGTCCTCGTTAGCATTGTGCTTCATTTCCATATACGTTTGTTTTCTGTACGTTAATATCTAGACCATAAAATATTGTTTTCGCATTTACCTCAAAAAATTTTAATATTTTTAGTACTTTTCTTTTTGCTCTTATTATTAATACCTGATAAACGGCAAACGTCAGAACGTGCCTTCAGTTCTCACAAATCATTCCTCTCTCCGATTATTGCCCCTTTTAAATGTTTTTACTTTCATACATAACATTCTTCCATCCTAACTCTATTGTCAGTTTTCAGTTGTCTCATTTTTACTCACCCAATTATTTTTTCTGGAAATGCTAGTGATTTTAAATCTCATTACAGTCCTCTTTTTATCACTGAATCCTAAGTTTATAAGCACTGAGTTAATTGTTGTTCGTGCGCACTGTTGTGGATCATTTTTAGTACTAAAATTTAGTTAGAGCCAGATCTAATTTTTGTAATTCATCTTTGGTATTAATCTACTTGCTTATTTAAGTACCTATCCAGTCTGCTGCCTATGATTTTAAGAGTACTTTTAAAGAACGATATACCTAGCTCTAAAGCATTCCGGTTTGTCTTCCTTTTATGGATGGTGTATCCTATTGTTTTTGTCCATTCTTTCGGATTTTTTTATTCACATATTTTAATAAGCATACTACTATAACTACGGGACGGGATCTATTTGGCACCGTCAAAGTTCTTCATATATGGCGGAATAAATTTTTATTAATTAAAGACTTTTATTTATAAGACTTTAACTAACGCATGTTCCTAAGGTTTTCGCAAAAAATAAATATATATATATATATATATATATATATATATATATATATATATATATATATATATATATATATATTGAGTTTATTTTATTAACTAAATACAGGAAATTAAGTTTACATATTTACGGTTTTTAATGGATTTTTATAGAACAGAAAGTGGTCCGTGATCTTCGTTTGCACGTAAATTTGGTCTTGCATGTGCAATAAGTCTTTGGATTATTTCTCACGAAAGTCGATCTCACGAAATTTTTACAAAATTTTTCGCCTTAGCTGATCTTTATTTTGGGCTTCCCAGCCATTATTATACACCATTTGACTCAAAACAGCCCAAAACTCTTCTACAGGCCTCGCCTGAGACACATTTGGAGGGTTGTCGTACTTGGGAACAAAATTTATATTTTGAGCTATTAACCAATCTGTCCTTCTTCTGACATAACGACATGACGCTAGGTCGGGCCAAATATGATTTCGTCATTGAAGTAATGAGTATTTATAAATTAAACAAGCTTTGTAAGACACCCGTCAACGTAATTTTCATCATTGAGCGCTTCACCTTGAACACGCCCAACAAACGGCTGTGAAACACCTGCTTCTGAGACGGCACACTATACCAAAACTTTATCGGCAAATTTCACTTTTCCCATAAGCCAACTTCTTCCGGTGCATTTTGATAATTGCGTTTATAAAATCCGTGGTTGCCCTTCATTTTGAGATTGAAAAAAATAGAATACTTTTTATCATCAATAATGAGAATTTTACCAGGAAAATGTATACGTCTCAATGCACGCAACATCTAGGAATTTTTTCTAACTGGACTGGTGTGTCCCTAAGAGCTTTTTTTCTTTTATATCGTTTTAAATTATTTAATTGTACTACTTACAGTCATTCGTTAAACATTATATCTTCGGCCAACATTTCGCAAATACTTTCCTAATTGATTCTCCATACTCTAAATTACTCTCTGTTCCCAAGCAGGAGTGAAAAGTCTTGGTGTTCCACGTTTGGGCACATTGAGGCACGGTATAAGATTTTCGCACTCTTTGAGTGTCTGGTGAATCATTGACACAGAAATGATTTGAGCACTAAAAATTCTTACAATATCGCGTTTTGGTACATGTCCAAATAAACGATAAATACTTTGACGAATATTAAGTTTGTACGACATCTTAGCGAACCGTATTTATTAAAACTGACATTATTTATATCGCTTAAGCTACCAATTATAGTTTTATATCTAATATTTTCCGAAAACTTTAGGAACCTACATTATAACGGTACATAATTACTTTTTTTACTTTTTTCGCTCCAATCCTTGCTGTTAGATATTTTTCTTAATACTTAATATCATCCTTTGCATTTGGAGTATGGCTTTTCATACAGAAGTATGAAAAAAACATGCTGCTTTTCAGTACCATTTTTTTTTTGTTTTTCTTAACCCTAGAAACACAAGGTGGGGTTGCCGGTGACCACCGGTAAGTTTGCCGTACATCTACCTTCAGTATTTCACATGACTTGTAACTGGTGATGTGTGTTTTTATCTAGGTTCACATTTAGTCGTGTTTGCAGCGCATTTCAGATTTTTGGCCACACCGTGTGGTTAACGTAGTAAGTTTTTATCGGAAAGTTATTTCTAAGTATTAATATTTATAGCGTCTTATACGTTTTTTTAATTACAGCACCCCTATGGATCCAAATAAACGTCCTCTTACGCAAGAAGAACTGTGGAAAGCTCTTTATGAGGATGATTCCAGTGGTAAAGAAGAATGTTCTTTTGGTGAACGTAGTAAAGATGAAGATAATGTATTATCGGACGACCATTTTGAAGATCTATTTGATTTGACAGAACTGCAACAAGAGGGTGATGTTGATTTGCATCAAAACGCTATAGACCAAGATTTAGAAGGAGACAACTGCCCCAAACTATTAGGTCAAAATAATTATATTTGGTTTACACAACCTATAATCAGTAAAAGAACCAGAACTTCAAAAAAATATATTGTTCTTCATCTACTTGGTCCAAGTAGGGAAGCTACAAATACAACCAACATAATAGAGTTATGGCAACTGTTTTTTTCTGACTCCTTGATAGAAATAATTTTAAATAACACAAATAAAGAAATAGACACTATCAAAACAAAATTTACCGTAGAACAATACTATACTCAGGAAACGAACAAAAGTGAGTTGTTTGAGTGAGCACTTTTTGGCTTATTATATTTTGCCGGAGTTTTAAAAGATGCCAATCTTTCAGTACTAGATATTATATTGTCTGAAAAATTTAGTGTTCCCATATTTAGATGCACTTTTTCAAAAAACCGTTTCAAATTTCTTTTAATATGTTTAACCCTTATCCGGAAAAGGTGTGTCCATCGGACACACTTATTGATATGTTACTGTATATTTCAAAAATCATAGTATATTACTACCTCAAAAATTAGGACTTTGTCGACTTTATAGTAAACTTATTGGAGACAACAACTAAATATTTTGAACTAATCAAAATTAAATATAAAAAAATAAAATTATTTTTACTGACGTAACCGGAGAGTGTGTGTCCGTCGGACACAATTTGCTTTTTGGTGCGGTTAAGCCACTGGTCATCAACTTTATCGACTGTCGGTCACGTGAAGTACTAAACAAGCTCTGACTAGTAGTTCAGTTGTATTTTTGCTAGCCTAGGGTGCAGTTTACTTTGTTTGCTTTGTTTGATATTCTTCATATTTTCGTAATCCTGTAGTTTAGGGTAAGTTTCTCAATTTATTTTACTGGTGTTTATTCCGTACATAGAAATATCTTTACTTTTTAGTTTTCACACATTGAATAAATTATAAAGTAGTAAATATGAGCAAAAGAAAGTTAAGCGTAATGGAGCTTAAAGATATAATTGAGAACTTGTCTGATTCTGATGATGACGAATACTTCGTAGAGGATTTTCACGACGAATCTAAATCAGACGATCATTTGTCGGAAGCTAGAGAAGAACACATCAGAAACAGTCAACCAGAGATGTATGTTGCTAAAGATAAAACTGAGTGGTCATCACAATCTTTTCCGACTGGACGAACTCGAGTTCAAAATTTAGTAAAAGAACCACTACACAGAGTTCAACTTCCAATTGAAACACGAATTGAAGAACCAATAGATACATTTCGCTTATATTCGACTGAAAATATTCTGGTGTTCATTGCCAGGCATCCAAAATCAAACTATGCAAGTTATGAAGCTTTGTGGAATTCAGTTTATGGACCACAGATTTCTCGAGCCACTATGGGTATAAATCGGTTCAACCAGCTTTTGCGTTTTATTCGTTTCGACGACAAAACGACAAGATTCGAGAGACGTAAAAAAGATAAACTGGCTGCTATAAGGGATTTATGTGATCAAGTACTAGGAAATTTGAAAAAGCATTATTTACCAGGACGAAATATAACAATCGACGAACAGTTGATTCCTTATGGTGGAGATGTCCGTTCAAACAATATATTCCCTCAAAACCCGACAAGTACGGAATGAAAATATGGTGGGCATGTGACTCAGAAACTTTTTATTTTCTAAATGCGATTTCATATCTCGGCAAAGAAGGTAACCAAGTAGCTACTGGTTTGGAACGTAAAGTAGTAGAATCACTAAGCAAACCTTATTACCGAACCAACAGGAACGTAACATTTGATAACTATTTCACGGATTTTATCACGAACAATACATTATTCGTATTTAACTGGGAATAAGCCACAATTAAAGGTTAAAATACGTTTATTGACGTTTTAATTTCCACTTCGGAAATCGTTCTCAAAATACAAACATTAGTACATTAAACAAATTTTGTTTTTGTTACTTAGTGAAAAATTCTTCTAATAATTTAATTTTATCTGACTCATCTATATTGACAATAATTCAGACATACATTATACATTTTAAAGTAGACGACTTTAAAATGATATTGCCAATATTGTTGAGTTGCGTTCCTGGGACGACTTTACTTATAAGCTAGTTCATTCGATTACATGAAATCAACTTTAACTTGAGAATATCCGTCAGAAACGATCATAACATGTAATTCGTCTTTAAAAAGACAAATACATGCCATGATGACAGTAAAATTCTCCTGTTAGTGATTCCATAGTAAATTATGAGGGAAAAACCAGGAAAAAAACCTCATAATACTATCCCGACATGGTAAGTATTTGATCTTGCATTTAGTTTACCTTCAATAAATACCAAATTCCGATTTAATATGTTTGTTATTTAAAAAATATAAATGATGTATTCTCTATATGTTACTGACTTACCAATACTGGTATTTTCTTTTTAATAACTTCCTCTTTCAATATGGGTAACCAGATCCTACTACATTCTGCCGAGGAATTCGCGACACAATTGGTCTCATTTAGAATAATTAGAGCCGCTTCTTTGATTTTTCTCTTTTTACCATCCGTTTCTTTTAGGACTATATTTAAATCATTTCATTGAACCCTATGTTCATTATCCCAAGCATGTTTACATATTTGAGATCTATCAAATTCTCTATTTTTAATATAGGATTGATGTTCACTTATTCTAACATTTAATGGCCTTGATGTTTCACCTAAATAAAACTGATCGCATTCACAAGGTATTTTATAAATGCAATTCTTTGTCCTTTCTTGTGTCGCGAATTCCTCGGCAGAATGTAGTAGGATCTGGTTACCCATATTGAAAGAGGAAGTTATTAAAAAGAAAATACCAGTATTGGTAAGTCAGTAACATATAGAGAATACATCATTTATATTTTTTAAATAACAAACATATAAAATCGGAATTTGGTATTTATTGAAGGTAAACTAAATGCAAGATCAAATACTTACCATGTCGGGATAGTATTATGAGGTTTTTTTCCTGGTTTTTCCCTCATAATTTACTATGGAATCACTAACAGGAGAATTTTACTGTCATCATGGCATGTATTTGTCTTTTTAAAGACGAATTACATGTTATGATCTTTTCTGACGGATATTCTCAAGTTAAAGTTGATTTCATGTAATCGAATGAACTATCTTATAAGTAAAGTCGTCCCAGGAACGCAACTCAACAATATTGGCAATATCATTTTAAAGTCGTCTACTTTAAAATGTATAATGTATGTCTGAATTGTCAATATAGATGAGTCAGATAAAATTAAATTATTAGAAGAATTTTTCACTAAGTAACAAAAACAAAATTTGTTTAATGTACTAATGTTTGTATTTTGAGAAAGATTTCCGAAGTGGAAATTGAAACGTCAATAAACGTATTTTAACCTTTAATTGTGGCTTATTCCCAGTTAAATAGTAATTAATTTAAAATGCCACAAGAAAATAGCTTCAGAACAATATACATTATTCGAATGAGATTAGAGAGGAGATGAGTTATAAGCCAGAGATTATGTGCAAATGTAGAACAAACCGATGGACTTTCGCGTATTTTATGAATATGTTAGATGTATGCTGTCTAGCATCTCATGTTATTTGGATCAACCTGTATCCAAACTGAAACATAAAAAGACACGAAAAAAGACGTCTATTCATAATTGAAACAGCATAACAACTTATAAACAAACATCAAACGAAGGACTGTTTAAATCAGCCAGATCCCTTATGGCGAAATTTGCAGGAGAAGCAACTGTCACAAATGCCACAACTCAGTCAACACAGAAAAAAAGATGTTACTTATGTCCATCAAAAAAATCAAGAACACAAAAACAAACTTGTAATAGTTTTAACAAGAACGTTTGCAATGAGCACAGTAGTGTTAAACGTAAGTGTATTAGTTGCCTAAGAAAGTAATAAAATGTCATATAATTGTAGATACTTTAGAATTATAGGTTAAGATTTGCATTGTTCTATTTTTATAGACCGAGCACTCACTAATTATTATTTTATTAGCTAAAAATAAAAATTTAAAAGAACTAATACATATTTCATTAATTATAACATGAAATACCATAATACTGTTACCGTGTGTCCGACGGACACATTCTGTCCTACTACGTCAGAAAAAATAAGTGTCCGGATGAGGGTTAAGCTTCGACGATAAAACCACTCGCGCAGAACGTAAGGCTTTATATAAGTTTGCACCTATCAGAGAAATATGGGACACAATATTTCAGGGTTGTCAAAACAATTATATTTTGTCTATGAGTATCTAATAATAGACGAGCAACTGCTGGGCTTAAAAGGTAGGTGCCCTTTTAAAATGTACATTCACAGCAAGCCTGATAAATAGGGATTAAACTTGTAATGATGTCCGATGCAAAAACAAGCTATATATGTTCTGCTGTGCCATATATTTGTAAGGAGCAGCGAGATCCGCAAAAAGGTTCAATTCCTACCCAGTATGTTTTAAAGCTAACTGAGAAAATTCAGGGTACCAATCGCAATATCACCATGGATAACTGGTTTTCGTCATATAAATTAGCCAAAAAATTATTAGAAAAGGGTTACACAATGTTTAAGACGCTTAGAAAAAATAAAAGAGAAATACCTACAAAATATTTCGAACCGAAGCGATCAAAAATTACATCCTCAGCATTTAAATTTATGCAAAAGTTGACACTAGTATCACATGTTCCAAAAGGAAACAAATACGGTCTATTAATCAGTTCTATGCACTTGTTAGACGAGGTTGATGTAATTACCAAAAAAACCAGTAATAATTCTATTCTACAACAGCACTAAGGGGGGCGTCGATACCTTTGATCAAGTGTGTCATACAAAAACCGTTGCCAGAAAAACAAGAAGATGGCAACTGAGAGTTTTTTATGGAATGTCAGACGGAGGTGTAGTAAACACAATGGTTTTGTACAGACTGAAACATTCTGACGAAAAAAATTTCCGTTCAAAATTTTTGAAGTCCTTAGCTGATGCATTAGTGCAAGATCATATGCAACAAAGAATGAATAATATACGACTTCCAAAAAAGTTAAAGGAATTTATTTGTAAAACTTTGGGATATCTAGCCAAAATTTCCACTGAAAATCCGCAGAAACGAAGAAAAGCTAGGGAGAAAAGCCTAGATGTGGCTACCCCTACAGTTAGGTGGCATAACCACATCTACTTAAAACCGAGGATGTCCTATTACCCAGGGCATCTTAAGTAAATTTCAGATCATAAGCCTCCTCACGTAAGTCACACGATGAGGAGGGGTGGTGGAAAAGCCTGGGGGTCAGATAGGTACCACTTCGACTAGCGAAGTGTGACCGGTTTGATCTTCGGACATGTGGATCCCATTCTTACATTGGTATACACATGTTCCTAGGGGCAGGGTTGATCACTGCGCGCGTGTGTGTGTGTGTCCGCAGAAACGAAATCGTCAATGTTATTATTGTCCAAGAAGTAACGATAGAAAAGGTCGCCATATTTGTGTTTACTGTAAAAAAAATATTTATGCAGAACACCAATTTAGTATTTGTGGAGACTGTAAATAATAATGTACGAATAAACTATTCAATTCCTAACTTGATTTTTAATTTACTTTTTACATCTTAATAAATATTTGTCAAATATAAGTGCTTTTCTATTTTGACTCACTATATACATATAATAATTTTTGTTGATTGTTTAAGCATACATTTTCTAATTACAAATTAAATCATTTAGTAAATTTTTTGACAAATAACTTTGAAAACACTAAAATGTGTTTTCAAACTGCCGAAGCCATATAAAAAAAAATGTCTTTTATTTTGAAAAATATTTTCGGGTCGCCGGTGACCTCACCTTGTAAAAATCGTTCCACAAATTTCACCTTGTGGTTTTAGCGTTAATAAATTATAGTATGATTCTATTTGATCACAGAAAAAATAAATTAATATGAAGTTTTATACACATTTGATTAACATTTTATTACTTGTAATCTACTACCTTTTTGGCATTCAATACATTGAAGTCTATAACACATGAGGGTCATAAAGGGCATTAATGGCTTGGTCACAACGAATTTTTCCAGTCGCCATTAGCACATTTTCGTAATGTTTATTGGTTGATAACATTAAAATATGTCTTTTATCCTGTCATTTGATTACTTTTAAATTTTAGTTCTGCTGTTCAATACCTATACCTTTCTTAATTTTTTATTCTTAAAATGTTTTGGTAAACACTTTCTACTGGATCTGAGATCTACTGTACTACGGATATACTACTACTACTAAGGATTTCCACAGTTTTCACTGTCTTCCTTCACTCAACCGTTTTCTCCAATTTTCCCTGTCATTCCAGTCTCCATCTCGCAGGGTTCTTTTCTCCATAGCCTCGTCGATTTCATCTCTGAATGACCTTCGGGGTCTTCCTCTCTTTCTTCTTCCAATCGGGCTCCATTCTGTGATTTTGTTTATCCAGCGTCCTCTGTCCGCTCTTCTGACGTGGCCGTACCAGGATAGTCTCTTCTCCTCTATATAGTCGATTATGTCTGATTGCACTCCCATTCTCCGCTTAATCTCTGCGTTTTCAATTCTGTCTCTTTTTGTAAGTCTACAGCTTCTCCTTAGGAACTCCATTTCTACTGCTCTTATTCTACCTCTATTTCTCTTGTTTATTGTCCAGTTTTCGGACCCATATGTCAGGATACTTCTTGTCAGGGTGTTATATATTCTCTTTTTTGTCTTTATCGTAATGTTCTTATCCCACAACACTGAGTTTAGTTGTCTTATACAGTTTCTTGTTTGTCTCAGTCTGTTGTTTATATCTTCTTCTGTTGTTCCCTGGTTCGATATTATGGTTCCTAAATACTTGAATTTATCTGTTCCATTTATTTGTCTTCCCTCGTCTATCTCTAGGTTTCTCATATCCTTGTTTTCTGTTGTTAGGTATTCGGTTTTCTCTAAGTTTATTTCCATTCCGTTGTTTTTATATTCTTCTTCTAGTTTTCTGAGCATAAAGCTGAGATCTTCTTCATCTTGTGCGATGACTACTTGATCATCGACAAAACTTAAGGTGTATAGGTATTCGTCTCTTACTGGTATGCCCATTCCTTCGCACTTTCTCCTCCATGGTTTGAGTGTCTTTTCCAAGAATATTTTAAACAGAGTAGGGGACGTAGCACAGCCTTGTAGAAGTCCTTTTGTCGTCTTAAATGGATTGTAGGCTTTATTTCCACATTTAATAGCTACTTTGTTTTATTTGTATAGTGCTTTAACTGCTTTTATTAGTGTTTGTCGGATTCCGAGATCATTCATTGCTTCCCATAATTTGACTCTAGGTATTGAGTCATATGCTTTCTTTAGATCAACAAAGGCCAGATGGACCGGTCTACCTTTTGCCATTTTCTTCTCTATCAGTTGTTCTAATGTGTACGTATGGTCTAGGCATGATTTTCCTACTGTGAACCCTGCTTGGTCTTCTCCAATTTTTCCTATTATTTCAGTTTCTAGTTTTTCTTTAATAATTTTCCCGTAAAGTCTACCTACCGACGATATTATACTAATTCCTCTGTAGTTTTCACATTTTTTCCTGTTTCCTTTCTTATGTATGGATGTGATGTATGCTTGTGTCCATTCCGCAGGTATTTCTTCTCCATTTAGTCCTCTTTCGAACATTCTATGTAGCATGCGGAATAACTTTTCCGTTCCGTTTTTAATTAGTTCGTTTGGTATTCCTCCGGGTCCTTTGGCTTTTTTGTTCTTCAATGTCTTGATTGCTCTCTTAACTTCTGCCAGGCTTATTTCTATCTGGTCGTATGCCCCATTTCCTGCATGTTCTATATTCTCTTCCTGAAATTGGGGACGGTTTTCTGTAAGTAGTTCTACGTAGTATTCTTGCCACTCGTTTTCACTAATTTTGCCGATCTGGGTTTTCTCTGTCTTATTTCGTTGAAGTGCTTTTAATATTTGCCATGATTCTGAATTTCTCGTTCCTCCGATATGTCGTTCTATCTCTGTGCATGCTTGTTCCCATCGTTCGTTCTTTTCATTTGTTACTCTTTTCTTTACCTCTCTGTTTTTCGCTCTATATAGGTCTAAGTCTTCCTGTTTTTTGGTGTTTAGGTATTTTATGTGTAGTTTTTTCTTTTCTTTTATGCATTTCAATGTGTCTTCCCTTAATTTGATATTCTGATGGGTGTTCCTTTGGTCGTCTTCTCCAAGAGCTTCTAAGGCCGCTGAAATCAGGCAGGTTTTTATGTGTTCATGCATTTCATACTACGGATATACCTGTGTAATAATTATTACAATATAGAGTGCGTCCAGAATTTAAATAATTCTCTATCAGGGTAAAAATTAAAGCTTAGGCATGGTCTTTTCCAGAAGTTATATCAGTTCTTTTTCCTGTGTACATCCTCAAATTAAAAGAACATATCCGATCACCGTACATAATTTCTAGAGTTTAATTCCGTAAGGATAATTTTTGTTTTTAATGTGCTGTCTAAATCTAAAAGGTAAGATAATCTCATCTATTGATATTATTTTATTTCATTATGAATTAAATAGGATAAAAAATAATTTAGTAGTAGATCCAGTACAGTACGTATTTCACAGAATTTATCTTGCCCCAAGTCGTGCTCGTTATTGGTAAAATGCAAACAATTTAATAACAAAAATCTGTCTCTTGGCATGATTTTAGAAATAAATACATTATTATATAGTGAATACTTCGATAAATTTAAGGATAAATTTGGAGTATTTACTAAACCTATTGTCAAAAAAGTAGAAAATAATGCATGTATTTCCCGGTTAGAGGCACGTTTACAAGCTTTCATTCTTGAATATCTGCGCATCGTATTTTTATTTATAATCTGAGATCCATAGGTTGGAAACTGTTTCTGTTGGTCAATATACTGATTTTATATCTCGCTAAGCAATTTTGTCTAATAGAAACACCTTAAGACAATCAGATGGCGACGCCGTGAAAACACAGAGCTGATTCGACCTCGTAGTTATCAAATAGATTAAAATCGTACTTTGTGACGGTACAGGCTCAAATCAACCTAGTATATTTTTTTACAATAATTCGATTAGTGTACTCTATAAGAATTTCAACAATACCCCTCCTCCCCAATTTTTCTCCTTCATAAGGATGTAGTGGCGTCATGTAATTTGTTTGAGTATTTCTGTCCAATTATCTCTTTCCTGTGCGTGTTGTTTTGCTTCGGAGAATAAGTAACCAGTCATCTTCTATATTTGGTCTGATCATCGTACTGGATATTTTCCTCTGGATCTTTTACCCGCTAAGTTACCTTCAACTATCATTCGCTCCATGCCTTCTCTTCATCTATTTATATATCCAAAATACCTTAGTATATTTTGGTTAATAGTTGTGATGAGTCTAGTTCTTATATTAAGTTCTGCTAGAATAAATTAAGTTATTTGGGCGGTCCATGGTATATGCAACATGGACATGCGCATAATTTTGTGTTTTTTTTGATGTCAGTGTTCTTCCAAATTTTTATGAGTTTGGCTGTTACCGTTCTGGCCATTGTTATGCGTCGATGGATCTCGTCTTTGCATCCTCCACTGTTAGTAATAACGCAGCCTAAGTAAATAAATTGTCTGACCAATTCGTAAACTGTCATGATCCTTATCTATGCCTGGTTGTTTCTGATTCTATCAATGATCATTACTTTAATTTTCTGCAAATTTATATTTAAACCATATTCCGTACTCATCGTGCCTAACCTATTCATAATTTGTTCCAGTTCTTCTGGTAATGACGCCAATATAACAGTGTTATCAGAATAATGTAGGTTTTCGATTTTTTTCCTCCTATCATTGCTCTACCTTACCATTCTTCACAAACTTGACGCATAATATGTTAACTCTGTATATTAAATAGAATAGGAGATATTATGCATCCCTGTCGAACTCCAGATTTTATTTTGAAGTTTTTCGATACCACATTATTAACTCTTTAATTAGCAGTATTATTTACATATAGTTATATACAAGCATATACAAGTATATGCCACATTTAATCTCATTTTACGACATCGGAAGCCTTGGAATAGTCAACAAAGCATAAATATGTTTCTGTGTTAAACTCTCGAGATTTTTCGATAATTTGACGAATATTAAGAATATGTTCTCTTGTTCATCGACTTGGGACGAATCCGCATTGTACTTGAAAAATTTGTGCTTAGAAAATTAATTTTGATCTTTAATTGATAATGATTTAAAGTATTTTGCTCGCGTGTGACATCCATGCTACTGTACGGTAATTACTACAATCTGTTGCTAAACCTTTTTTATATATGGGAATAAACGAGATTTTACCCCAGTCATTTGGCCACTTTCCTGTATTCCAGATCTCATTGCAAATTCTAAGCATTACTTCCGTCCCTAATTCTCCCATTTGTTTGAGTGTTTCAGCTCTTATTTCATCTTCTCCTTCCGCTTTTGTGAATTTGAGCTTTTTAATGACCGCCTTAACCTCTTATTTCAATATTTGACGTTCTTGTTTATAACTTCTTTCCTCTATATTATTTTCTGAGTCGTTGTTAGAGAATAGTATTTCGCAATATTATTTTCACACCTCTGCGATACCATCTGTGTTTGTTATGGTATTTCCACTATTATTTTGATGATCTATGTCTGCGGTTTGAATTACCTCGTTAGATACCTAACTTTTGAGAACAGTTCTCTAGATTCTTGGCGGTCAGCATGTTCCTCTAGCTGTACATGTATGTTTTTCATCATGACTAAGTGTTCGTCATTCTTCTACAAGATTGAGAATCTCTTTAGTTATACAATATTTTTTCCTAGCTGTTTTGTCTTTGGGATTAGTATTGTTGATGGCTTCAGTGATTCATTTCTTTGTGTATTCTCATGTTTTGTCAGGGTCTCCGGTAGTCACTGGTAGGTCAGCTTCTGCTAATGCTTCTCTATTTTTTTCCGGATGTTTTGGAAATAAATTTTGTCTTTTATTTGTGATTGTTTTACTGCGCAACTTAACGCAAAATATTGCTTGTAGCATTTTGCGGTCGGAACCCCAGTCTGCAGCTGATTTTGTCTTCACGTTGATTATTGAGCTCCTCGAACGTTTAGTGACAAGAATATAATCTGTTTGATTCTTGTATCGTCCTTCAGGCAAAGACCATGTTGATAATCTCCGTAAATGATGTTTAAACATTGTGATAACTATACTAAGATCCATATCAATGGCACATTGAAGGAGCCGTTCACCTCGTTCATTTTGCTCGCCTAAGCCGTGCTTACCTATCGTTCCTTTTAAATGGTCATCTATTATATTTTATTCTATTTTTGCATTCCAGTCTCCTATTATCATCATTGGTTCTTTTTTGGGAATGCTATTGAGAGATGTATCGGGTGGTATGTTTCTTCTACTGTATCTTCTGCTGCTTCGGATGTTGGCATATATACCAATACCATTTAAAAATTGTTTAAAAATAAACATTTAACAGCCTTAGCAGGTGGGTAAGTTTAAAAAACATTAATCGTCAAATAAGAAGTTTTGTTACTAGATTTTAAACACCCCGTTCCGCCAAATTAGAAGTTATTTAAAAATTGTTCCTGCAGGTAACGTACACATGTTATATGTACGTCTTCTTTCATACTTAGTCAGTTCTGCGGGTATGTTATTGCTACCTACACTTTTATTCATGTTTATTATTTTTCTTTTATTAATTCTCCTACGTAGTCAATGGTTAGTACTCTCACTAATTTTTCTGGATTTTTGGCTTTCCACATTCTTTCTAGTTGTTCCTCTTAATTACTATCAAGATACACGTTACGTAACTAATTGCAGCACGCTTCTTATCTCTTATTAAATGCCCATTTTTACTCTTACAGTATTTCTTAATTTTTAGCTTTTGTGTAGCCGTTGAACGACACATCAGAAACGGCAGATGCCAATTGGTATATTATAGTTAATAAATAAATAAAATAAAAAAAAATTGAACTAAAATAATTAATAAAAGGAAAATAACAAAGATGTGATTTTTATAACGTTACAATAATTGGTCTCGGTTTCCTTTGTTATCTTAGAAGAAATTCCTTATATTCTTAATAAAATGATATTATTCATTCTCTTAAAGATTTTTAACAAAATGCTTTCTTTTCTTACTGCTAAACATTTTTTTAGCTTCTCTCGTAGCTTCAGATATGTTTTTATTTTGTAGGTATTTTTATTTTATACTTTTTTTCAGACTTCTCTAACAGTTAGATTTAATCCATTCCTGCTCTTCTCTTCTTTACTTATCCTTATTGTCTTTAAGTTGCTTTTCTTGTATCTTTCTTAATTATTTTTTACTCCATGCCAATATATCATTCCAAAATTAGTTTGCAGTTTCATATACCTTAAAGTTCTCGTTAGTGTTTACCTTATTAGGTTTGGTGACATAATATTGTTGGTATAAAGCTCTCCGCTCGTTGATTTTTGGGATAATCCTTTTTAATTTCGTAATCGTTAATATCTGAACAAAATCCGCATCCGCAACTTCATAACTCCTTATTTCTGTAATTAGTGTTGCGTGCTTATTCTTTACTAAAATATGGTCGATTAGGTAACTTTATAGGGGAGGAAGGGATGGTCTGAAGCATTGGAGATTCCTGTTCTGACACGAATTAATACACCCCGCCCCAAAGAATTGTAATACTTGATTGTCAAGGGGTGTACTCTCAGGCTGCGTTTAAATCTAAATTGCTATCTCTCTCAGACACGGACTTACCTCTCTAGGTTTGGAAAGGATGACACAGATGAATGCCTATAATGTGGACACTCAGACACTGTAATACATACGATGTTAGATTGCAACAAATGGGTAGTAGAAAGAAACAGAATGGAAAGAGTGACGGTGTGAATTTTGTTACAGTGAGAGAAATGATTGAGATAATGATTGAAAATAAAGCAGGTTGAAATAGTTGGACAACTATATCCGTGCAGTGATCAAGAAAAAAGAAGAGAAAGAATGGCAGCTGGACCAACGGCAAAGGTGTGATGGAAAGAGGCTGGAAGCTGAAGCTAGAAAAGTGGGTCAGGCTGTATGAGTTAGAATGCGTGAGTCATAATGTGGAAAAGGAGGAAATGTCAATTTGGGAGTGATACCGTACTAGGAGCGATTAGAAATAAGATACTACCTGGAATAAGACAGGGAGCCTACTTGCTGATGAATGTAGTTTGGATATGGATAAAGGGAGAATGAATGACTAAAGGTAATGCTTCGGAAGTGATGAAGGCTTTAGTTCGGAAGTAATCCGCTTCCGAATCGCTGGATGACAGAGGAGGGTCTGGTTTAGCAGGTAGGCAATTGGCGTAGACTCGGCGATGAAAGGGCATTTTAAAGTACCCCGGGAACTATCGCCAGGGGTACGAAGAACGAATCCTGCACTAAAATCAGTCAGGCGGCGTCCTGGAATGAGATGTCTTTTAAAGAATCCATACCCCCTTCACTCAAAACGAAAAAAAGGCTGCTTTATATATATTTATATATATATATATATATATATATATATATATATATATATATATATATATATATATATATATATATATATATATATATATATATATATATTGTAATTTTTTTATTGCTTTATGTACCTATCGTGTTATTCTAATAATTCTAAGTGGTTGAAGCAAAGATAAACTCTTAAAATGAATATTTTATTGATGACAGCATATTAAAACACATAAAACTTAAATCTATAGACTTTATTAGGACATTAAAACAAATAACTATGCTAAGGATTAGTTTCAACAATACTTTTATTATTTTAGCTTCTAAAGTTCATAAATACTGCAGCAACTTGGTAAACTAACCTAAAAAACTAAAAAAAATATAAAATTAGGCATTCGTAGTCAGTTTTTGATAATGAAATTTGCATTAGGAGTATATAGGCCAGGGTATGCAATTTTCTCTTACTTCATAAAGTTTTGTCTTTAATTACACAATATAAAATTCACATATTGCATATATCTATATACTATCGGAAGATGCTGTTTTCGCGCTTATATTCAGAAAGAACTAGTAAATATGGATTTAAATTTTTTTCATTGGTTTGGTAGACGCTAGAATATTTTATACCTTCAATATACGAGGATCATTCGTAAAATAAGGTTCCCATGAATTCACGTTTACGCTATTTTTCGCCATACTCGTCGTTTCTGTTCAGTTTTGCAGACGATGCTTTAAAGTTTATATCCTTATGTTATAGAATTCTACCACCAATCCTTTGACGAATCAAGTAACATCTTCCTTGACTTCATCATCAATACTAAAGCGTAAGTCATACAAATGTTGCTTTAATTTTGGGTATAACTGATAATTACTTGGTGCAAGGTCTGGACTGTAGAGGGTTGAGGCATAACAGTCCAGTTAAAATATCTTATCAGTTGTTTAGTTTAATGTGGGACATAAGCTTGTCATGAAGAAACCTCACACCACTGGCAATCATCCCCGTCGGTTCTTCTGTATTGCACGTGTCAGTCTCTCAGTATCCCTAAGAGGTAACCAGATTGAGTTTTTTTACACTTCTTCGGCTTTGGCAACGTTGAATGACGCCATTCACGTGATTGCTACTTGGTTTAGGGAGAAAAGTAAATTAGCCACTTACTTTGTGATAGCCCAACTTTTCTATTAATATCTTATAAATTGTGGTGTTGGAAGTCTCAAGAATATGCAAAGTAAGATCGTTATTGGTAAACCTCCGATTTACAAGCAATCATGTCAATTCCGTCTGAAACTGACGGCCTTTCGCTTTGCTCCTCAACGTGAATTTTAGTTCTGCCTTTACTGAATTCTCTACATTATTTGCGAACATGTGAACAAATATGCACTTTTTTCCGTAAACTACCATTAACTGTCGATAAATGTTTGTAGGTAAAATCCGTTTTGCATTTACAAAAACTTAACATGGCTAGAATTTCGCATCTGGCTGTAACAATGATTAGGAACTCCATCTTCAAAGGCTGCTAGGTCAGCACTGACCAATTCAGCAAGGCGAGAGTATAGAAGTGATAAAGAGGAAGAGTTGATGCGTTTGACAGTGAAGCCAGATTTCTCCCAGCACGTGACATTCCTTCACAGCGGTATATGGAATCTTTTTTTACGAATGACCCTCATAGAAAGTGAAAGAAGATAACAGTAATTGAACGGTCCATTTAAAGTTAACAATTCGTCGTAAGCTGTTTCAATGTATCAACCTATATTCCGATAAGGCCGACATTCTAAAAAGATCAAAATAATTGTTATTGTTTTTCGTTACATAAAATATCTGGTAAACTAGCTTCTACTCATAACGACTTACAGAAAGAGAAGTAATCACTTTTTATAATAGCACAAAAAGTGGATTTGACATGATGAATAAAATGACAATTTCTTACAGTGTGCATAAGCGACAAAAGTATGGCCACAAGTAATATTTTACAATATAATAAATGCTGCAAGTATAAATGCATTTCTTATTCATAGACACAAAAATCCTAACACTTGATATTCTAATAGTAGGGAATCATTTATCAGACACACGGGTTTAAGTTTAGAGCACTGAAACTTGTCAAAAAAGTAGTAGCAAGAATTTACCTAGAACTATTTAACAAATTTCTGAAAAATAGTCTGGAATTCTTTTTGGAGGGACACCCAATACTTACTTCAAACAAAAGATGTTGGCGGTGTATGGAACATATTTATATATATATATATATATATATATATATATATATATATATATATATATATATATATATATATATATATATATATATATATAACAGGAAGTAAACGTTAAATAGTGGGTTTGCAGCAATAAAAAATGAAACGTGTACTCTTTTAAATTTTTATTCCAATCTTTCGGACATTGGTTATGTCCTTCATCAGGGAGCTACAAATGTGATGAATAAATTGTTGGCGTTGGTATAATTAATTAAAAAATTCACTACTTACAAACTTAATGAGGTTGTATCAACGAAGATGTATTATAATGTTGATAAAGTTTATCATAGTCTCTCATCTTTTTTCAATATATAAAACCTATTTTTATGTTCAAAAATTTAAAAAATTACTGTACATCCAAAAACACTTAATTATTCTAAATAAATACATGACATTATTCTGACAAAATTCTTTTAAATGTCAATTGATAAATTATTGTTTGTGTTATTATTGCATTTATCTAGTAGTAACAAATAGGAGAACATTTCATTTAGATGACCAATATCTGTTCTATGATTCATTTCATTATTATTTTGGCAAATTTAGGCCATTTCAAGAAAAAGTCTTTTGGTGATGTTACTTTCCTGTTCTACTACTTTGATGTTATTATAATCTATCTGATGTCCATTTTTAAATACATATTCACCCAATGCACTATTTTCAGGATGCAGTCTATTATCTGATTTGTGGGATGTAATGCGGTCTTTAAGGCATCTTGATGTTTGACCATAGTATACTTGTTCACATGATCCGCACGGTATACAGTAAACAATATATAAAAAATATATAAACAAAAAATAATATACATTATTATATACGTTATGAGGTTTTTGTAGATGTCACTAGTACCATTAAATTTAAATATAGACTTACAGGATTTCGTAGTTTAACGTTAACATTTAACGTAGTCAAATATCGTTTTTTTAAGAACATGTTTTAATAAATCTTTAATTTCAAAATCTCAGTTGTGTTACTAATAATCAAAAGGTACCTTATAAAACGACATTATCATGGAAGATATTCCAATTCATATTGCTAGACGGCAAATCAAATGAAATCTGTGTTACCTCAATTGAACTACTACTACTAAGGATTTCCACAGTTTTCACTGCCTTCCTTCACTTAACCGTTTTCTCCAATTTTCCCTGTCATTCCAGTCTCCATATCGCAGGGTTCTTTTCTTCATAGCCTCGTCGATTTCATCTCTGAATGACCTTCGGGGTCTTCCTCTCTTTCTTCTTCCAATCGGGCTCCATTCTGTGATTTTATTTATCCAGCGTCCTCTGTCCGCTCTTCTGACGTGGCCGTACCAGGATAGTCTCTTCTCCTCTATATAGTCGATTATGTCTGATTGCACTCCCATTCTCCGCTTAATCTCTGCGTTTTTAATTCTCTTTAAGTCTCTTTTTGTAAGTCTACAGCTTCTCCTCAGGAACTCTATTTCTACTGCTCTTATTCTACCTTTATTTCTCTTGTTTATTGTCCAGTTTTCGGACCCATATATCAGGATACTTCTTGTCAGGGTATTATATATTCTCTTTTTTGTCTTTATCGTAATGTTCTTATCCCACAACACTGAGTTTAGTTGTCTTATACAGTTTCTTGTTTGTCTCAATCTGTTGTTTATATCTTCTTCTGTTGTTCCCTGGTTCGATATTATGGTTCCTAAATACTTGAATTTATCTGTTCCATTTATTTGTCTTCCCTTGTCTATCTCTACGTTTCTCATATCCTTGTTTTCTGTTGTTAAGTATTCGGTTTTCTCTAAGTTTATTTCCATTCCGTTGTTTTTATATTCTTCTTCTAGTTTTCTGAGCATAAAGCTGAGATCTTCTTCATCTTGTGCGATGACTACTTGATCGTCGGCAAAACTTAAGGTGTATAGGTATTCGTCTCTTACTGGTATGCCCATTCCTTCGCACTTTCTCCTCCATGGTTTGAGTGTCTTTTCCAAGAATATTTTAAACAGAGTAGGGGACGTAGCACAGCCTTGTAGAAGTCCTTTTGTCGTCTTAAATGGATTGTAGGCTTTATTTCCACATTTAATAGCTACTTTGTTTTCTTTGTATAGTGCTTTAACTGCTTTTATTAGTGTTTGTCGGATTCCGAGATCATTCATTGCTTCCCATAATTTGACTCTAGGTATTGAGTCATATGCTTTCTTTAGATCAACAAAGGCCAGATGGACCTGTCTACCTTTTGCCATTTTCTTCTCTATCAGTTGTTCTAATGTGTACGTATGATCTAGGCATGATTTTCCTACTATGAACCCTGCTTGGTCTTCTCCAATTTTTCCTATTATTTCAGTTTCTAGTTTTTCTTTAATAATTTTCCCGTAAAGTCTACCTACCGACGATATTATACTAATTCCTCTATAGTTTTCACAGGTTTTCCTGTTTCCTTTGGCTTTTTTGTTCTTCAATGTCTTGATTGCTCTCTTAACTTCTGCCAGGCTTATTTCTATCTGGTCGTATGCCCCATTTCCTGCATGTTCTATATTCTCTTCCTGAAATTGGGGACGGTTTTCTGTAAGTAGTTCTACGTAGTATTCTTGCCACTCGTTTTCACTAATTTTGCCGATCTGGGTTTTCTCTGTCTTATTTCGTTGAAGTGCTTTTAATATTCGGCATGATTCTGAATTTCTCGTTCCTCCGATATGTTGTTCTATCTCTGTGCATGCTTGTTCCCATCGTTCGTTCTTTTCATTTGTTACTCTTTTCTTTACCTCTCTGTTTTTCGCTCTATATAGGTCTAAGTCTTCCTGTTTTTTTGGTGTTTAGGTATTTTATGTGTAGTTTTTTCTTTTCTTTTATGCATTTCAATGTGTCTTCCCTTAATTTGATATTCTGATGGGTGTTCCTTTGGTCGTCTTCTCCAAGAGCTTCTAAGGCCGCTGAAATCAGGCAGGTTTTTATGTGTTCATGCATTTCATCTAACGTGTCATATCTGAATTCTTCTAGTTTTTGGTCTAGTCTTCTTTTGTATAAATCTTTTATTGATTCTTCCTGCAATAGATGTAATTTGAGCCTTTTTTCGTTTATTGTCGTTCCCGTTGTAACAATCGATGTATGTTTTTGTTTTGTCCAGATATAGGGGAATTCCATCCATGCCACCACAAGTTTGTGATCTGTTCCACACTCTGTCCCTCTTTTCACTCTGGTGTCTTTCACTTTGATGGAGCTTTTGTGGTTCATGATAATGTAGTCAATAATGGATCTTAGTTTTCTTGTCTCTTGAGTCCATGTGTACTTATGTATATTTTTGTGTTTGTAGAATCCGTTCATAATTTTCAAATCATTTACTTCACATAGTTCTACCAATCTTTCTCCGTTGTCGTTAATTGTGTCTTCTCCAAATGGACCAACTGTTCTGTCATTGTCTTTTCTTCCGACTCTTCCATTTAGATCCCCCACTATTATTATTTCTTGTTTAGGTTTTCTCTTATCCATTTGTTCTTGAAGTTGTTCGATAAATCGTTTTTTCTCATTGGCTGGACTGTCTTCTGTTGGACCGTATGTTGCTAGTATTATAATTTCTCTGCCATACATCTTGATTTTCAGTTTGGCAATTCTCTCATTTATGGGTTCCCAATCGTCTATAGATTTTTCCCATTTCTTCTTTAGTAGAATTCCAACTCCAGCTTTTGCGCGGTCTTTCTTTTTTACTCCGCTCCAACAATGGATTAGTTCCCCTATTCTTTCCGTGCCGTTTCCTTTCTTTTTTGTTTCCGTTGTGACGAGGATATCGAGATTCATCTTTTCGAATTCTGATGTTACTTCACTGGCTTTTGTTCTCCAGCCCTGCACATTCCATGTGCCGATTCTTAGTTTTCTCTGTCTTTGTCTTCGGTTGAGTTTCGAAGCCGGGTTTGTTGAACTCAAAGCAGAAGGGCCCCCCCCCCGTATCCGATTTTTTCATTCCTGCCAATTGTTCGTTAGTCCTTGGATTTTTTTAAGTGTGCTAGGTTGCTAACGCCTAACGCCACAACCCCCTTTTGGAGGACCTATTGTTCAGCCGCCCACTCTGGGTCAGACGCTACTGTTGTCAGTTTTGGTCCGCGTCGGTTATTTCATTTCACCGATACCACCCATATCTGGGAGGCATTCCCCTATCCGCCACCTGGGGACGCGTCCGGTAGAGGATTGACAACCTCCTCTTTGGAGGTTGTCAATTGAACTAAATTAAAATAAAAATGGTACATACTGTTATGTTCCAATATCTCCTATCTTACAAATTCATTATTGCTAAAGCATGTAATAAATTAAATATAAATTGTCATTGCAATAAGTGTATACAAGTAAATTATTACATACATTTCGTACTTTCTCATGTAAATACTATAGATTTACCACTTAAAATATATACTACTTAAAAAGTTATATTCTATATAGTTTATTTCAAACAGTTTAACTTACAGACAATCCAAATGCGTAGTTTATCCTTGCGACGTTAAAAAATGACATGAGAGTCCACGGCATTGCGCTTTTATGAAGCATAATTAAATATGTTTTCTTATTGGACTGATTCCAGTTGTACCAATCTGCATTACAAAGTGAGTTGTAGAATTTCGAGTGCTAAAAGCATGGTAATATTGACAAAAATAAATTATTTAGAGATCTTACTAACATAGATTGGTATCTTACCGCCATATCTTTGTATTCACCACAGTAACAGTGTGCATAGATTATAAAAATAAGTCCAATTAAAAGAATCAATACTTTTATATCATGTTTATAGTACGAATCCTGTAACAAGTAAACATATCTTAATTTTTGTTAATGTTTTTTTGAAATTTATTTACATCATTTTTTGTTTACATCTGGAATAACTACTGTTTCTAATAACTATCAGTTTAACCCTCCGTTAGGTACGTGGTCTACAATCGTAAACCACCTCTTTTCAAACACTTGTATATCTCTGTCATTTTGTATTACATGCGCGTGCATCTCAGTAGCTGTTGCTAACGGGCGTCTTATTCTAATTTATGGTTTTATTTGTGTTCGGCACTTCACTTAAGTATTTCGTCAAGCATAGAACAGTACTGACCTACCATTGTAGACCACGTGTCCACTGACGTTACAACATCGTAGATGTTGTAAAGTATTTTGTCAAGAATAGAACAGTACTAAGAAGTACTGTAGAATTTTGCTGAAAGGAGTGATTACGAAACAGACTCTGAATTAGAAACATCGAAGCAAGAAGAATTGGCCCAAGACGAAGGAACGTCAGACGACTCTGATAAAGCACGTCCTTCAAATATTTACATGGGAAAAGACAGGGTGACTAAATGGAAAAAGAATAAATCAAATCTACAAGTAATAAAACATAAAATAGGGGATAATTCTCAAGGATCCGAAGTTGAGTCATGCTACCTGGCAATGAGCGAGAAAAGGACATCTCATAAGATGTCTACGGTTCGATGATGTGGAGACAAGAACAGAGCGAAGATAAATTGATAAACTTGCACCCATTAGAGAACTTCTGGAAATATTTGTGGTGAATTTCCAAAATAACTTCATTCCTAGAAAGTATCTTACAGTACATGAACAACTATTAGCATTTAGGAGACGATGTGCGTTTAAGCAGTACATCCCAACGAAGCCAGTCAAATATTGCATTTGGAAACTTTGAAAATTTGCATTCAATTTGGAAACTTAACTGGGAATTCAGTCAGAAGGTCCATACAAATTTGTAAATACCAGTAACGAAATAACTCTTCGGATGGTAGAGCCCATCGCAGATACCAGTTGTAATATTACTGCAGACAACTAGTTTAACAGTTTATCATTGGTTAAGAGTTTTATGAAGAAAAAACTTACATATTTGGGTAAGGTAAGCAAAAACTGACTAGAGGTTCCTTAAAAGTTTGTGCCCCAGAAAAATCGAGAAGTTAAGTCGTCTCTTTTTGGTTTCCAAGCTAATTGTACTATGGTGTCATATGTTCCAAAGAACAACACCAAAATCGGCGTGGGTATGGTAGATCAATTGTGTCAGAATTTTAATGTCGCAAGAAATACACGCCGTTGGCCAATGGTTGTGTTTTACAATTTATTGAATAATTCTGGCAAAAACGCCCTCTGCGTATATAAGGCTAATCATACCAAATAGAAAATCAAAAATTAAGTTAGATCAACAATTCCTTGGTTGCCAAGAGAAATGAGGAAGCGAGCTCATTCTCTGCTGGGCATAGAAAATAATCCCTCTCAACCCCCTGTGCGACCACAGAATTATGTCGGGCGTTGCCATGTTTGGCCTCGAAATTTGAACAAATCTTCTAGAAAGTCTTGTTTAAAGTGCGGAGCGTTTGCATGCAAAAACCACACTAGAGATATCTGCAATGATTGTTTTACTGACTAAGAATGTGATGTTTTCGGTAGTCTGTAAGTCATACAATTTTTTAACAGTACTTTTATTTATGTGATTTTGGGTGATTTTGTTCTTATTATTAGGTACAACAATTCCTCTTTTGTCAAATTTACACTACAGTTGCTATTAAAGCAAAATAATTTTAATGGTTAATAAAAATTTTAAAATGTATGGAGTAGTCGTTTTATTGTTTAGTAAAGAAATAAGTAAACCTTTTGTTATAAAAACTGGTCAGTATCATTAACAATAATTAAAAAAATATACCTAATGCAGTATTATTATTGAAACTATGAAACTTTTATGTTTAATAAAATAAATAAAATGGTCTACAATCGTAGACCACGTGACCAACCGTGTCTCAGTTTACCAGGTGCTTAACAAAAGTTTTTGTTTTGGTATCGACCGTATATTATTTAACATATTTTTTTGGTATATCGGTTCTGTGGGTCTGGATTTAAAAAAATTCAATTTTTGTTGTCACTTAATATTTCGCCAACTGATTGTTGACTTTTTCAGAACTGCACAACAAATTAAAACAGAGATATAAGCAATATTAAGATAAAATTACATGAATATTTACTAACAGAGATAGAATCGTTCACAAACAAAACAAGACAAATATTTGTTTTACACTTTTACAATTAGATTGACAATTTTAAAATAATTTAAAATACACATAAAACAACAAAAAGTGTATGGTGGGATAGTTTCCCTGTAGTTTTCCTGATAGAAAAGAGTTACTATGTGTATTTATACATATAAAATAAAGTAGCAGGTATATGGTATATTAATTTTGAATTAAATGGATTTCAGAATAATGCTGTAAATGCTGTTTAACTGATTCGTATCTGCTTTGTAATTTATTACATTTTTTTGTTTTGGTAATATAACCCTATTATACTGTGCAATTTAGCGCAGATCTGCTACAACCTATTTAAATAATCGTTTCGTTAAATTGTGTGTGTTTAAAGCCGTCGCTGCACTTTGTATTAACTCTGATACGTCCTTACGTACTAGAAAATAAGGTTACATATTCCGCAATCGTTTTAGTTCGTGCTTAAATTTTTTTAGTCGTCTGGCAAGTGTCTATTCGCATTGAGCACCTGTTATAGCTCTTCAGATTTTGGTAGGTTTTTATTCGTTTTTTCGTAATTCTTTAATTTTTAATGTATGAACTTTGTTTAAAAGGTAAGTAATATGAATATAGATCGAGCTTATTTATATTTGTACAAGTAATTTCTTCAAAATTCGCCTCTTTTTAAGGTTTTATGAGATCTGATACATTGCGTTTTTTACAGTCATTACGGATGGTAAAAGATCTTTGTTGGAGCGTGAATTAGAGGAGTTGGCAGCAAATTTTTGGAACAGTGATGGCAACTTGGATAATAGCGACTCTGAAGAATCTTTTAGAGATGAGACCAACTTAGATCCTGATGAGAATATTGATATTCAAAGCTTACTAGTAGAGTTTAAAGATGGAGTTACTGTCACAGAGTTTCCAGACCAACAAATAGAATCAACTATCGTCGATGTTGATGTAGAGGTTGAGCCAATCACTACTCGAATCAAAAATGTATTGCGAAAAAAAAACCTATCTATTTGATGAACTTGTGAAGACTTTTAGAGGGCATACCAACTTTATTAATGCTATAATGGATTTGTCAACACCCTACGCTTTTTTTAAGTACTTTTTTGACAATGAGTTAATCGAAAAAATTGTATCAGAGTCCAATACATATGTTATTCAAAAGGATCCGAGTAAACCTACTAGACTGACCACCGTAGATATGAATCAATACCTAGGAATTTGCATCTATATATCCCTTGTTCACATGCCTAATTGTCGTAGTTATTGGTCCAATTTCCTAGGTTATCCGCAAATAAAAAAAGTAATGAGTAAGAAAAGGTTCGAATTTATCAGGAAATGTATACATTTTAACGACAATACGAGTTTGGATCAAAATGATGATGATCAAGATCGTCTTCATAAATTACGGCCCTTGTCGATCATTGGAATAACAAATTCCAAAGCATATCATTGAACCAAAAGCTTTCAGTAGATGAGCAAATGTGCGCCTCAAAAGGAAGGCACTATATAAAACAATACATGCCTGCTGAGTTCGGTCCTGACAGGTATACTAATTAGTGCGAATTTGTCAGCTCCAAACAAAAACTGTTATTTATATAGTAGTTATTGATTAAAATTTTTTTTATTTTATCAATATAAGTGCATAAGAGTGTGTTCTTTTCCATCCTGTAAGTACTCTTTAAAATTATATAAAACAGAGTCATTTCACAGGAATTTATTGTATTTATCATAAGTCGACTTCGTCGATATAAAAACTCCAAACAAGTTTATTCGTTATCTATAACGACATGATAAAATTGCCTGTTGTAAAACAGGTCCGTATTTCAGTTCTAAATTAAATTTTAAATTTAAAGAAAAGATGTTAAATCCAACTGACGGGACTTCTGACTACAGAAGCTCCCAAAAGGAAAACCATACTAAAACTTATTCATCTGCTGTGATTGAACAACAATTCCCTACCAAAGATCAAGCTATTATATTCCCAGCTATTGAAAACCTAAAACTTCAAGATTACTTGATTCCACTAGGAATGTTGATCGAGCCCAAAAATATTCTATTTTCCTCACGGCTTTCTAACAACAGAGTGTGTATGTACCTTGCAAACAAAAACATTGTTGAACATTTTATAAATAATTATGGAGGGTTTATCGAAATTATAATCAACGAGTCTAAGCACGCAAACTCGTCACTCCAGCAGAAAGACTAATTCTGTCAAACGTTTGTCCCACCATTCCGCATGCTTTACTAACTCAAGAAATTGAAAAATTGGGCCTTAAAACCATGTCTCCCATGTCATTTCTCAAGATAAGTGCCGGTTTGCCGGAATTCAGCCACGTTTATAGTTTTAGACGACAAATTTTTATCACACCACCACCTTCCTCAATACCTGAATCCATATTAATAAATTATGATAACACCAACTATAGGATTTTTTTGTCACAAGATTCCTTGGTATGTTTTTCATGTAAAAGGCAAGGCCATACTGCAGCAAATTGCAAAACGACCCAAGAATCAGTTGCTGAAAATTATAACCAAACTCCTCACTCCCAAACATCTTCGCAATCCACACCTACCCAAATACTTCCAACTAACCCCTCAAAAACTCCAACCGTACAACCAATCATCAATATAAATACAACCCAGTCTACACAAAATAGCTCAAACGCAGTTTGGAAGAAATAATCACACCTCCTCCAGCGCAAGATGCTGATTCAGAAAACCCAAGTCTAGACCCGTTTGTTAAACCAAATGATGCTCCATCCAAAAAACCAAAAAAAAAGCAAGGAGAAGACAGCAACTCACATACTCATGGAACCGGCCAAGGCATTCATCTCAGAGCAAAACCCTCCATTTATTCTTGATTTTAATTAAATTTCCGATCTATTTGAAAATGTTTATGGTGCACAGGATCCAGTCAGCGTCATAAAAAACTAGTGAAAATGCTAACAGCAATATACCCTTACTTCAAACAAAGATCCATTAAATCTAGATGTACAAAAATAAGAAAGAAACTACTGATACATTTACAGATGACCTACTCGGATAGTGAGACATCAGAGACTGAAAGTGAGTTATCTCAGGGATCGAGTCAAAAACTTCTGTAACAATCCCAAGTTTCAGTTTTTATTTATTATACACGGGCTTCTCTTCAATTTTGCAATGGAACATTAACGGTTTTTACAATAATCTTCCGATGCTCCAAATAATTCTGGGTAGATACAATCCAGACATAATTTGTCTTCAGGAAACTAACTTCAAAAATGAAAAAATACAAGCTTTAAAACAATTTAAAAGTTACTGCAAAAATCGAACTAGCCAAGAAAAAGCCAGCGGCGGAGTAGCTATCTTTGTAAAAAAGTCAATTGAAACCACTGAAATTTCTCTACAAACTAATATAGAAGCAATTTGCATTAAACTTAACTCAAGTCCAAATATCCACGTTTGTAACTTATACCTACCTTCATCAACGCAAGTCGACTCAGAAGCATTAACTGAACAGTTACAACAAATTCCCCAACCCAGACTTATTTTGGGCGATTTTAATGCCCACAACTTTTTATGGGGCTCTTCTACTATAAATACTAGGGGAAGACTGCTAGAAGAGATATTTGAACAGTCCAACCTTTCAGTCTTAAACGACGGCAGGCCCACTAGATTCAATATACAGAACAGTGAATCTTCATGTATAGACCTTACGATATGCGAACCAGGTCTAACCCCACAGCTCACCTGGGATAGGCTCGACTTTTTATACAATAGTGATCACTATCCACTTTTTATTCATAATAACAAAAACCAAGGTGGACAGACATTTACTCCAAAATGGAATTTAAAAAATCCTAACTGGAATCTTTTTTCCAATTTAATCGAAAGCAGTATGACCACATTTAAAAGTACCCCAAATATAGAAGAGACACTAGAGAACCTTGTTACCATTATCACAAAAGCAGCAGAAAAAGCAATAGGAAAGACCACATGCATAAAACAACGCAACCCTGTCCCATGGTGGAATCACGAATGCAAAACAGCGGTTGAATCTAGCAAAAGAGCTTTTAACCAATACAAGCGCTACAAAACTGTTGAGAATAAAATTGAATACAGAAAACAACGTGCTATAGCCAAAAAGACAATTAGAAATGCTAAACGCCAGTCATGGACTCAATATGTATCAACGTTAAATGCAAACACTCCCATGACTGAAGTATGGAACAAAGTCCGAAGAATATCTGGATTAAATAGCAATCAGAATATTAAAAGCCTCGAAATAAATGGAAAGGCAGTTACTAGTAATACTGAGATTGTCAAAATCCTTGCTAACACATACAAAAACCGATCCAGTAATACTAATTATAAAAAATCTTTTATTAATTACAAACAGCAAGAAGAAAATAAGGAAATGAGCATTATACCTAACACAGGTGAACCGTTAAATTTACCCATTTCTCAATTAGAGTATACAGAAGCATTATCAAATCTCAAAGAAACTAGCGCTGGTCCCGACGATATTCCTAGTATTTTTATCAAACACCTTCCAGATAGCTCTCATAAACAACTTCTAAATCTGTTTAATATTATTTGGCTACAGCACAAATTTCCAGAAAAATGGCATGAATCCACTGTTATACCTATACAAAAACCTAATAGTATTAAAACAAGTTCCGAGTCATACCGACCGATATCTTTAACATGCGCCATGTGTAAGTTACTAGAAAAAATTATTAATAATAGACTAAGATGGCACCTGGAGAGACAAGATTTAATTATTCCAGAACAAAGTGGTTTTAGAGAGCAAAGGTCAACCATAGATAATATCATAGATTTAGAAAGTGACATTTCAGAAGCATTCGCACTAAGAAATAAATGTCTAGCGGTTTTCTTTGACATATCAAGAGCTTTCGATACAGCCTGGCACGATTATATATTAAAAAAATTACATAGTTGGAACATCCAAGGTCACTGTTTTTTCTTTATTAAAAACTTTCTTCAAAATAGAGCTTTCAGAGTTAGGACAAACAACACAACATCAGATATAATGTATCCAGAAAATGGCATTCCTCAAGGCTCGGTTATAAGTCCTACGCTCTTTATAGTGGCAATCAATGATATTCTCAAAAATCTAAAATCGCCCATAAAAGCACGCGTCTACGCGGATGATCTTGTAGTTTTTTGCAAAGGTAAAAATATACAAAATATATTTTGTCACACACAGAACTTTATACAACACTTAGAACTCTGGTCACAAAAAACAGGTTTCTGTTTTTCCACTAAAAAAACTCGTTTCATCCTGTTTTCTAAGAAAAATATCACGAACACGCCCAACCTAAGACTATGTGATGAGAACCTAAAACGTGTAACGTCAATAAAATTCTTGGGCATGACATTCGAAGAAACTCTAAGCTGGAAACTTCATATAACAAATTTGATCTTATCTTGTCACAAGCGATTAAATCTTCTAAAAACTCTGGCCAATAAAGAATGGGGTGCGGATCGCCAAACACTTTTAATGTTATACAGAACATTAATCAGATCAAAATTAGATTATGGATCTACTGTGTATTCTACAGCCACTAAGACACTGCTAAAAAAACTTGACAGTCTTCACAACCTATCTTTACGTATAATAACTGGAGCTTTTCGCACAACAACAATCGAAAGTATTTATTGTGAAGTTGGTGAACCGTCCTTAGAAGACAGAAGACTTTATCTAAGTGTAGCATACGCCGCAAAAATCAGGTCTAACCCAAAAAACCCTACTATTCACAATTGTTTTACAGAAAAATTCCCAAATCTCTTCATAAATAAGCCAAGAACTGCCAAACCTTTCTACGCAAGGATTAGAAGCTATTTAAACCTATTAAACTACACGTTCCCAGAATGCTTTTCCTCCAAATCGTCCTCAATTCCTCCATGGCAAATAAAGAACCCTCAGTGCCTAACCCGCCTCATTTCTTTCGACAAACATTCAACAAACTCACAGTTAATCAAATCTGCGTTCAACGATATGCTTCACAACTACAAGGATTATACACATATATACACAGACGCTTCTAAATCAAATGAAGGTACTGGTGCTGCAGTCATAACCCCTACATCGACAAATAAATATAAACTCCCTTCAGAGTACTCCATTTACTCTGCTGAACTATATGCTCTATACCAGGCTACCCTTGCTGTCAACACATCCAATAATACCAATTATATTATACTCACAGACTCTCTAAGTTCCGTACAGTCAATCCAATATGTCTATCCAAGTAATCCTTTAGTCATCAAGATAAAAGAAGAAATCCACACCGCCCAACTGAATGGGAAAAACATTATATTATTCTGGATACCATCCCATATTGGAATCCCAGGAAATAAACAGGCAGACAATGCTGCAAAAGAAGCTGCAAGTAGTGATAGTGCGGAGTGTACTAAAACATTTACGAGTGCGGACGTGAAAGCGGCGGTTAAATATAAAGTGCGATATATGTGGGAAGAAAAGTGGAAAGTGTCATCGGCCAAGCTACGCGATGTTAAAAAATCGATAAAACCCTGGCCCACATTACCAACAAGTCGGAGAGACCAGGTAATATTAACGCGACTCCGACTGGGTCATACGCGATTAACTAATAGCTACGTGTTCTCCAACAAACAAGAACCAAGATGTGACAACTGTGATGAAAAATTAACAACTAAACATATATTAGAGAAATGTCCAGCACTAACGCCAAAGCGCATGTTGTACAATATACCAAACAAACTTAGTGATATTTTAGGTCTACAGTTCAATATTTCAAACATAAAAAGTTTCTTAAGCTCAATTAACGTTTTAAATGCTATCTAAACTAACATTATAAATGTAATACAAATTATTGTTCACTATCATTGTTTCGCTAATGGCCAATTTGGCTGATGCGATTTTGTTAATAAAAAAAAAAAAAAATACATGCCTGCTAAACCCCACAAGTGGGGATACAAACCTTTCATTTTATGTGGTGTTAGTGGATATTCCTACAGTTTCAATATATACACAATAGGAATGAAATAAAATTGTAGGTAGAGTTACTAGAGAATTACTGAGTTTGATTTTAAAGGTTAAGATCTATCGTATCATATATTGTTTAGTATGTTGCAGTAGATATTACTTTAATAGTTGGTGTCTGTCTTATAGTTGATAGATTCAGGAGTTTTATTAATTTGTACCATTTCAAGGAAAAGTCGATTTTTATAATTATCAACTTATTTCAAGATCTTTACATTATTAAAGTCAAAGTTATGTCCTGTCTTCAAGTGGTGGTCCACTAAGGCACAGGAGTTTTTTTGTATGTTACAGACACTTTTGTGTTGTAAACAATGACACTACATTTAATGATATCGAAACATAGTTATCTGGTAGCTGAATCCCATTTACAGCATTGCCAAAAGAAAATGTATCTTTTGTATTGAAACTTGGCTCATTTTCAAATGTCTTTGTAAGTATATTTCCCAAGAATTTGGATAGGTTGTAAGTTGTGGTGTTTATAGTACTAACAATTGGACGTAATGGTATATTCGCTTTATGTATTTTTGGTAGGCCGTATAATTTGGGTATGTCAGAATTGTAAATTTTTAGTTCTACAGTTTGTTGTTCTGTCAGCTTATGATCATTTTTAAAGTTTTTATTAATTTATTATATGTAGTTTGGATGGAGGTAGTAGGATCATTGTTAATTTGGGTGTATATTGTATTATCTTATAGAAGAGTCTCTACTTTTTGAATATAGTCAAATTTGTCTATATTGTCTTATATATATATATATATATATATATATATATATATATATATATATATATATATATATATATATATATATATATATATATTGTTATGGATCAGTTTATCAATCAGAAATAGAATAAAGAGTTTTTTTATTATTTTAATATACCGCGGGCATATAAGTTAAAATACAACCCTGTACTTATTTGTAATAGTTAGAATAAGAGAAAACATTGTTCCGTGACGGGACCCGGACGAGTTTTTCCTTGAAATACTGAGTGAATAGTGAAAGGACAATGGAACCCGTATAATTATAGATTTAAGAATAAACTTGTAATTGTATTTTTCGGTGGGCATTTTTCGAAAGTAAACAAGAATTAGATTTAGATACGAGATAACAAGAATTTGGAAACTTATTTCTGTTGAAAAGGGCAAAATTGTTAATGGTTTCTGAAAAGTAATTTGAGTGAAAGTAGTTTATTTGTTTTAAATATTATGTTGGAAATTTTCTAAATCGAAAATAAGTGGGAAAGATGAATGCTTATGGTTGGTTAAAAAGGAATGATGGGGAATGAGAGAGTTGAGAAGGTTGTCTGGGGAGATTGAAAAATTTATTATGTTACCGGCAGACCAGAAGAGAAGACGTGTTTTCGTGTAGTCAAAGTACCAGTGTTTTCATTTGTTAGTGAAAAAGGTGGAAGCTGAGAGCAGATCAAAATCGAGAAGATTAATACCTCTTTTGAGTCTGCATAGTCCACGAGATATAATTGAGAAAGAAAGGAGAATTTGTGAATAAAGAGTACCGGTCAAAAGAGGTTTGGGCTTGTGTTTTCGGAGGAGTAGTTTGCTGGTATGCGGTTTGGATCGATGCTGAGAACGGGAAAGATTTGATGGTAGCCGGATATAATCAATCAAGGAAGGAACTGTGGTTTGATCGAGAGGAGACATCATTGGTGTAAAAAGTAAAGGTCAGTCAACATATATATATATATATATATATATATATATATATATATATATATATATATATATATATATATACTTACGTCTCCTAGCAAAACAACTCCACATGTTAGACATAAAAGAAATCCCATAATTACAATATACATTATAATATGAACTTGAAAACGCATTGCTGGTTTGCAGTATCTGAAAGAGAAGCAATTATTTAATTATATTTTATTTTAAAAGATATTATGAATTATTTTGCTCATTTCTGATGTAAACAAAGTATAACGCCAGACAGTTTGGATGGCACTATCTAAATATTATCTCCTTTATAAACTACGTTCATCCTAGTGGCGGGATACTAGCAATAATACATTTATTTATAGGGCAGTCCTCAAATTAGCTATTCTGGTCTGTATAGTAAAATGTCAGCAAGTCTGGTATAATATTTCACTCTGATTAGATTGGCGGTGTATCTGTCAAATCGTGCAAGAAATTATGTTTAGATAGAAAAGACATTCAGATATAAAATGTCCAAACATATTTTAAGGCCATAATAATAAACAAAAATTCTTTAATATAACAAAAATAATACTAAAATGATGACGTCTCTTAAGGTAATAATGTTTTGGAACTATTGAGCCCCCTTCGGATTTGCAGGTCAGAACTGTTTCAGGGGGATCTATGCAAGTAGATCAAAAACAGTTGCAATTTTCATTGTGGCAGTTGATAGAAAAATACAGGAATGAAGAAACAAATATGCAAGTGGTATTCATTGACGTTGAGAAATTGTATGATACAGTTACTCTTGAGATTCTAATGCGATTGTGAAATGATTATGAAAAAAATGCAATAATATGATAGATACTACAGAGTAATGACGAAATAGATATTAATGCATGCAGTAGAACTATTTTTGGACAAATGGAGTGGAAGGAAGCGAGTGGTGTGTAGTGTGACAAAAAAATCCAATAAAGTCGAAGAAAAAATTCTGTAAAATTGTCATAAGATCAGTTATGATGTACGGAACTTATAAACTGAATTTTGGAGAGTTAAAAAGAAAGGAAAACAATGAATACATGTAATGGATAATACTAAAGTATAAGTATAAGCATAAGTATATTACGATGGTATAAATGCCAAATCCATATTTGCGTTGGTTTACAAAACTTTTATCACAAGTGACATTTTATTTCAAAAATGATCCAACTAGTGTTGTTGGGAGATTAATTCAAAAATGATCCAACTAGTGTTGTCGAGAGATTAACTGGTCCTATATCGAGTACTGGAACAAACCTTAGGTGTGATAATTGTTTTACTAGCTTTAAGCTTATCACAAAACTCCGTCCTGATCACAAGCTGACATTACATCGGTAAAGTAAAAAACAACAAAAAACAATTACCGTTGGAGTTTATAAACACCAAATATTGAACTGTTTAGTCAAGTATGTTTGGATTCCAAGAAAATGCCAAAATGTGATTATATGTACCCAAGAAGGAAAAACATATGTACAGGATGTCATATTGACATCCTGTACGTAGAATAATGATTAAATAAATGCATCAAGAGAAATCAGAAAATATAATGTTCTATAATTCAACCAAACGTGGGATCGACACGATTGGCGAACTTTGTGCCACCTATAATGTAGCTCGAAATACCCGGAGACGGAGATGCCAAATAGTGATTTTGTATTCACTTATGAATGTAGCTGGAATAAAGTACTAAATTATATATCTAGACAATAATCGAAATGATAAGTTACTACGTCGAATATAACATAAAACATCTGATAGCAGAACTTATCGACCATCATCTAAAGCGTCGCTCAATGGTAGAAAAACCTCTCCAGCTATTTGCAACCGACGCCCCAAAGTAACTGAAATTTTAAGTGAACTTCCAAAATGCTTCCAAGACTACCAGTAAGACTCTTTGCTTATTTTATTGTGTAATTTTTGTTAAATGTTCAAAAAATTTATTTGTTTAACAAATACCAAGTTTCAGTATATTCAGTGTATTGCACCCACCAATTGTTTAAAGTATAAATCATATGATCAAATTTCACAAACAAATTTTTATATTTTATTGTTTTTAACTTTTTATATTTTTACGAAAGTTATAAAGAAAATATAATATAATAAAAGAAAAAAAAGTAATCAAGATACAAGATCTACTGGTTTTAATAAAGCAGTGGATATGTCCGAACCCCCGAATGATTACAGAACGAACCGTATGGGTCTTAGAATGACTGAAAAAAAAAAGAAGCGAAAGGAGGTGAAGGAGAAGTAAAGACAAGAAAAAAAATATAAAGAAGAAGCGTAGACAAGAAGAGGAAAAAAAGGGTAGGAAAGTAGAGATAGAACTCATAAAAATTCACGAAAATTTTAATTAGAGTTAAGTTAAATTACTAGTAGAATAGATAAATTGGAAAAATTCCAAGATGCTTTAAATTGATTGTTGTCATGTTCAAAGTCAGTGTTCAAAAAAAGTTTAAAAAGAAACAAAAGAAAGATAGTGAAACTCATATGAAAATGGCTAAAAAAAAGGGGAAAAACCTACTTGGCAAAAATAATCAAATAAAGCGGAATTTTCAAAGAGTACTGGGCTAAATGGGAATCTCTGTATCTTGTTTATGGTCCATTACATCGGAAGTGGAAGAGTCCTGATAGAGAACGTATAGTCCACCAAGTGGTACTGCCAAAATCATACATTAAAAGTGTGATAAAAGAACTTTATGGCAACTAGTACTGCCAAACTCACACATTAAAACTGGGTTAAAAGAACTTAACGACAGCCTTTTGAGAGGAAATTTTGAAGTTAAAAGAACACTTACCACAGTCAAAGACAGATTTTACTGGATCAATTATTGCTGCCGAGATGTAGAAGTTTCGTATAATAAATGCGATTTATGACTTATAAATGCTTTATTTAGAAAATCCTATAGAATAAGAAGTTGTAGTAAAGTGACACAATATCTTTCCGAAGAGCATTTTGAACGCATTGCAGTGGACATTATTGGTCCAGTTTAGATAACAGAGAGAGGAAGCAAGTATTTTTAAAGGTTGTAATAAAGTATTTTTCAAAATGCCCTGAAATATACCCCTTTAAGATTAAGAAACGACTACAGTAACAGATGGATTCATAATACACGTCGTATTAAGAAATATAGTTCCTTTAAAAACTATATTAACAATGAAATTTGAATCAAAATTTGCTGTGGAAATAAAAAATACTGGGATACTTTAATTCCTCTATTCTTGTTAGCCTAAAAAAGTTCTGAACATGAATCAACCGATATTCATCATACATTCATCATCATTCAATCAACCATATTGTTATAAATATAGTAAATACACAGGCAATTTAGTTCAGCTTTATATTAGATCGTTAGTAAATCATAATAGTCTATTTGTTCGAGATGTAATTATAGTTACTCGTCAGCTGTAATGTAATAATATAAATAAGTAATGTCATCGATAGGTTATTCCGTGTGTATATGTTACGAGCAATGTCCGAAATTGGACAATCCTAGCAGTGTACAGAAAATCTTGTCCATTTCTAGCATTGTACCCCTTTACTGTACAATCTCCGAAATATATATATAATCGTCGGACTTTGTATAAAAGAATTGCTGTACAATGTTCGAATTTCAATAAGTAGCCATGCGTCAGTTTGAGATAATATATCAGATATCGATCCATATTGATTTTTACGATTATTCCCCATTTGTTATTAACGACAAACAAACATCAATTGAGGTTATAAATCCATAATTAATCAGCGTTTTTGACTTCTGAATTCGTAGAATTAAATTCTTTTAAATTATCATACATAGGTATCTCTTGAAAATCTAAGATGTTTTACAAACATCTTCCCTATATTATAGTGATGTATCTATCTCTTGAAGCTTTGAAATGTTTCACTAACATACTAACAATATCTCTATTGTAGAACAATTTCTTCTTCGATTCGATTTTTGATTTGGTGTGTCGCTTGTCAATAATAATCGATTCGAACCGATAAGCGTTTCGACAATTATTTTGATTATTTCGGACATTGTACAGTTTGGGGGTACAATGCTAGAAGTGGACAAGATTTTCCGTACAATGCTAGGATTGTTCAATTTCGGGCTTTGCTCGTAACATATATAAGTAAGCAATGAACGAGATACATAACGGTTTAATACAATATTTAGCCTCTGCGACAAATAAGATGTAGTTTCATAATATATATATATATATATATATATATATATATATATATATATATATATATATATATATATAGTAAACTCTTAAATATTGGGGAAATCTGCAAGAAATACTCTAATGTGTATCAATTGTTTCGCCGAACGTTTTCGCCAAAGAGAATTAATTTGGCTTCTTCAGGGCTGAAAGAGAATAAATTATAATTAGCTACCATATATTATCTATTAAAACATTATTGATCTTACCGTAACTTAGAATTGTAGAGTTAGAATATTAAAAAACTTTGCTAGTAACATAGTGGTGTTTTTTGTTACTATGTGCAAAAAAGTTTTTTTATAAGAATTGAAATGTATGGTAGCTTCGAACTTGACACGTAAAGGCTTACCCAAGGTTAATCGAAAAACCCAATGCAACTACATTTAAAAGGAGGTAATTCTTTGAATTGTCGGCAATAACTAAATTTTTGATTTTTAGACAGTTAAAAGTGAGGTTCTGTTTAAGCCAGAACGCAAGCGCTGACAACTTCAGTAGCGCTTGCGTTCTGGCTTAAACAGAACCTCACTTTTAACTGTCTAAAAATCAAAAATTTAGTTATTGCCGACAATTCAAAGAATTACCTCCTTTTAAATGTAGTTGCATTGGGTTTTTCGATTAACCTTGGGTAAGCCTTTACGTGTCAAGTTCGAAGCTACCATACATTTCAATCCTTATAAAAAACTTTTTTTTTGCACATAGTAACAAAAAACACCACTATGTTACTAGCAAAGTTTTTTAATATTCTAACTCTACAATTCTAAGTTACGGTAAGATCAATAATGTTTTAATAGATAATATATGGTAGCTAATTATAATTTATTCTCTTTCAGCCCTGAAGAAGCCAAATTAATTCTCTTTGGCGAAAACGTTCGGCGAAACAATTGATACACATTAGAGTATTTCTTGCAGATTTCCCCAATATTTAAGAGTTTACTATTTAACTAATCTGCAAAGATTAAATTTCTTTTCTATATATATATATATATATATATATATATATATATATATATATATATATATATATATATATATATATATAAGATTTGGATGTATATCCAAAATAATGTAATTCATCCATTATACATTTAATCCGCTTGATTTTGATATATGGGGCGTATTAAAACAACGTGTCTATAAGAATCCCATAAACATTCGCAACCAACTATGGGAAGAAATAAATCTGACTACCAGCTTTTACCAGCGTTCATCAAAGACGTACCCTTATAATTTTGCACCATAAGGAAGATGTTTCATAATAACATGATTGATTTATTGTTTTCGTTAGAAGTAATCGTTGTATTTAAAAAATGTATAATAATTTATTTACCTTATAATATCAACATGTTTTTTCACACATTCCCTCAGTACAGTTTTCACTAGTACTTGATAGTTCCTATCATAAAGGCTATTTAAATCTGCCTTGTATTCCTTAAGCTGATCGATATATGATGACATTAGCAAGTACTGTATAGACACTTGAAAAATAACTATTGCAGTAAGAGTAATTATGTAAGCTATACAGAACGAACTAACAGTAGAGAAGACGTAGTTGAAAAATATCGCTATAATATAGTAATCACCTAAATATTGTTCATAGAGTTCCCTCACGTATGAAATAACATTTTCTCCTGCTGGTGTGAAAGCCATAAACATATTAGCTCCCGCTATAAAAGAAAACAGTACGGTATAGGAAAAAATAGTTAATGCAATTCCAATTTTTTGCACGGTATTTTTGACGTCAGAGTTAAATGATTCTATAGACCAACCATATTTTAAAATTTGTTCGTGATATATGTAAATATTCTGGAATATTGGCAGTATCATCAGCCCAATTTCCTGAAATATTAAAATAACCGCTAAAACTATCATGTTAATAAAAAAATATATAGAAATTAAAATTCTGTTGCCTACAGATGTAAAAATTCTATAAATTAATTGGTTTATGGCATTACAGAGATTTGAAGATTTATATACAGCTGGTTTCAAGTGTAGTGGCAAGGATTTCTTCGAAATAACCATATCAAAAATGTCTAAGGAACACAAAGTTTTTCTCATATATTTATCAATTTTAGTTGAATTTAAAAAGTGGCATATTGTTATTATCCCTCACTAGTTAGCAATAAATTAAGTTTAATTTTAGTGTACTATGATTTTTTATGATTGAATGATCTAAGAGAAGTTTAGAAGTACACTTATGTATTAAAACACCAAAATATTTTCTCAACAGAACTATTTTGCGTCATTGGGATTGATAATATAAACATTTCTGGTCTGCGTTAATAATATTTAATTGCATCTTTTGATAGTTAATGCCGCCTGATATTTCTTGTCAAATAAAGATCCACTTGGATTGCTGAGAAAGTTATGCGGGGAAGAGAGTTACATCAGTCTATGATAAAACGACAAAGAATTTAATTTTATTGTGAGTCCTGATTTTCTTTAAATTTGTTATTTTGTTTTTGTATTCTTTACTATTGGTTTTTCGTTATCAGAAATTAGTCAGTGAGCAGTTAAATGTGTAGTTTAACCCTGCTGTCCTGTTTGACCCAAAAAAATATTTCTAATTTTGCAAATTACTACGCGACGTAACTTTTCGGTGTTTCGTAACTTTATTATCTAATATGAGGTCTTTCACTTTTATACGAGATAAAAAATTAACTTCCTGATTTTTTTTGATAAAAATTAAATTGTTACCTATAGTACGTTCGGGTCAATATGAGCCACGTATTTAAACCGTTAAGGTGGGTACACATATTCGAGCCAAACTTTTCGTGAACACTATATTCGTATAATTTGTACGGCGGGACGAACCGCTTGCGAGTTGTTCGTTCGTCGCTCGTCAGGAATCATGACCTGTCGGTTTTTGGGACGAATACAAAGGATATTCACAGTTCAATTTGGACGGTGTTTGCAGCGATATTGTTTGTTTGTGTCGTCGAGATTGTGTGACTTGTTCCTAATTTGAATTTAGTGTATATTTTTCGGCGCAATCCAAGTTTCCCATGATGGAACAGTAGTCCGAGAATAAATGTATTGAACCTATTGACTTATATCAGAACAAGAGGATACTCGGATATTTTCGAAAACACTTGAAAAATTATAAATCGTGTGAAATAGGTGACAATGATGATGCCAACAGAAGACTGTAAATGGAAAATGATAACCCTATTGGCCTCGTTTTGGAGCGAAAATATATCCATAAATTATATTTCAACAAATTGTGTTCATTAAAAATGAATAAAGTAAATTATACGCACTTCTTTCACTTCTTCTCAATTAAAAAAGAAATACAAAGAGCCAAGGAGACATGGATGCAAGAAAAATGTAAACTAATCGAGGAGCTCCAAGAGAAACACGATCATATAAATATCCACCGAAGCATTCGTGAAGCCATATCGTGAATGAGAAGTTGGTTACCTGGAAAATATATATCGAAGAACTTTTCTGGGACGACCGCGGCAACCTTCCGGAAATAAATTACATGACAGGGCCGTCAATTCTAGAAAGCGAGGTAAAGGCTGCTTTAACCCTTTCAGTCACTGTGTCGTCAATTGACGACACAAGAATTTTAACTTCGTTTAAGTAAATATTACAGTTAGTCACAATTTTGTCAATTGACAACATCAAAAACGGGCCCTATTTTATTAAAAAATATGCTAATATTCCTACCAAAAGTCATTACCTTACAAAAGAGTACCATAAGTGGGAATAGTTTGGAATTATTAACAAAATATATTTCATTACACTAAAAAAAGCGTGACCGAAAGGGTTAAAACAGTCTAACAATGGTAAGGCTACAGGTCCGGACGTAATACCCGTTGAACTTATTAAAGTGATGAGTGAAGTGAGCACGAAGGAGTTAACTGAACTGTTCAACGTCATATACGATTAAGGTAATATCCCAGAGGAATGGCTATTGTCAACATTTGTAATGCTACCAAAAAAACGATCTGCGAAAACGTGCGAAGATTTCCGAACTATCAGTCTTATGAGTCATGCACTTAAAATTTTTCTTAAAATCATATATGCCAGAATTTACAAGAAATGCGAAGAAAATGTCGGTGAAATGCAATTCGGATTCCGCAATTCCATGGGTACACGTGAAGCACTTTTCACCTTACAAGTCCTACTTCAGAGATGCCGCGATGTCAGTTGTGATGTCTATATTTGTTTTATTGACTACGCCAAGGCATTTGACAGTTGTCAGCACCAGAAAATTGTTACCGCACTACAAAGAGTAGGATTGGATGAGAAGGACATTCGGATCATCATGAATTTATACTAAAGCCAGCGTGCTCAAGTCAAGGTCGAAGACCAGCTGACCGACCAAGTGAAGATCATGCGAGGAGTAAGGCAAGGATGTGTGCTATCGCCGACTCTTTTCAGTATATACTCTGAGTAGATTTTTAATGAAGTCCTTACAAACCTAGACATGGGAATCAGAGTGAACGGTAAATACATCAATAATATCCGCTACGCCGATGACACTGTGTTACTAGCAACCAGCCTAAACGATCTGCAGGACTTACTAGATCGAGTGCGAACTGCGAGCGTAACATACGGACTGAACCTTAAGATTGAGAAAACTAAATTCATGGTTGTCAGCCATACAAATTTAGATCCCGGGGCACTAATGGCAGGTAGCGAAGAGATCCAGAAATTCGACAGATTCACTTACCTCGGAACTACCCTCAACGGACAATGGGACTACGCCCAAGAGATTAGATCCAGAATTGAAATGACACGGTCTACATTTATTAAGTTGAGATCCTTGCTGTGCTGTAGTGATTTCAGTTTGGGGACCAAGATGCGGATAGTGAGGTGCTACGTTCTTCCAGTGTTACTATATGGAGTTGAAGCCTGGACACTGACGCAAGCCACTAAAAAACGAATCGAAGCCTTCGAATTGTGGATATACAGAAGGATACTAAAAATATCTTATGTGGACCATGTCACCAACGTTGAGGTCCTACAGCGCATGACAAAAGAAAAAGAAGTGCTTAATTTAATTAAACAACGTAAGCTTGAGTACCTCGGCCACGTGATGCGGAACGAAGAAAAATATCGAATTCTTCAACTCGTTATGCAGGGTAAAGTATTTGGCAGAAGAGGACCGGGACGCCGTCGTATCTCGTGGTTGAAAAATCTCCGACGATGGTTTGGGATGACCTCAGCAGAGCTGTTTCGCAGAGCAGTCAACAAAACCATGATTGCCTTGATGATCGCCAACATCCGGACCGGATAAAGCAGTAAAGAAGAAGAAATATGAAGCTTTGCGCTAGTCTCTAGTACCGCCTACTGTTCCACTTTTTTTAAAATTACGCTTTGTTTTATTTAGTTTATATAATAAATAAATTTACTAACAAATGATTTATTTATATTTTCAAAATCTCATATAAATATAATTTCACATAAATACAATAATTAATACATTTTAAAAAAATTTTGTTTTTCGTTAGGATAAACACATTGGGATATTTTATCTAAAGTGAAACATCAAGATCATTAAGTGTTAGAAGAAGTAAACATCATGTCTATATTAAAAATAGAGAATTGAATATATCTCAAATATTATGTAAAAACGCGCAGGAAAATAAATAACATAGGTTCAATGGAACGAATCAAGTATAGTCCTAAAAGAAACATATGGTAAAAAGAAAAAAATAAAAGAAGCGGCTCTAATTATGCTAAATGGGAACAATTGCGTCGTAAATTCTTCTGCAGAATACAGTATGATCTGGTTAACTATATTAAGAGGTTAAGTCAATAAAAGGATAATACCGCTATTAATGGGTCAATAACATATATCGAGGATACATCATTTGTTTTTTTTTAAATAACATACATACAAAATCAGAGTTTGCAGTTTATCGAGAGCCAACTTAATGTAAGTTCAAATACTTCCATGTCGGGATAGTATTATGAGGTTTTCTTCCTGTTTTTTTCCTGTTTTTTTCCCTTGTGATTTACTGTGGAATCACTATCAGGAGAATTTTCTTCTAATCATTGCATGTGGTTGTCTTTTTAAAGACGAACCACATGCTATGATTTTTCTGACGGATATTCTTAAGTTATAGTTGAATTATGTAATCAAATGTCTAAATTGACAATGTTCACCAAACAACAAAAAACAAAATTTGTTACAATTATTGTTGTTTTTTATTTCTGTATGTCGGAAGCATACTGTCCAATTTTTACGTATTGGACTTATTTATGTAGGTTCGTTTACATTATTACAATCTATTTAGTGGTATATAATACTAAGTCCATTTTAAATATAAAAAGAAAATAGTTAAAATAACATCGTCTTAAGTCCGTACCTCCTTAGAGGCATATAATCCTAAGTTGGACTTAGGACAGTATTCCTCTATCTATGTAAACCGACAGTAGTAGTTTAAGTCCGTATAAAACGAATAGCCCCGAACATTAACGTCGCTCTCATAATCAAACATTAAATACCGTTCATTATTTCGTTGCGCTCTGAGTGAAAAACACGTGGTTATTGTATTTGGCTATATCTTAAAAACTTTTCTTCATATAAAATTGATTTAGAAATAGATTTTTATGGTTAATATATTTTTTTTTCAGATACGTCAAAAGAAAACCAACCTAGTACCTCGCAAGTATCTGAGATCGGTCAAGATGTAGATACTATGTCATCCAAAATGAAGACGCATAAAAAACAGTTTTCTCTCTTAGAAAATGACCTTTTGTTGAGCGACTCTGATGATTCTAAAATGGAGTTCATTTTATCCTGTATAGAAACAAAGCCTACAGCTAGACAAAGATAGCGATTAGGAGAAGAATCAAAAGCAAGAAAAAACACCTTGGTATATACTTTAACAGTAGATGGTGTAAAAATTGTAGTGTGTAGGTGCATGTTTGTGAATATATTGGGCATATCGCAGTCAGTAGTGAAGACCGCTTTAGCAAAGCGCCAAGAAGAAGGCATAGTTATGGCTGACAAGAGAGGTAAGCATACACCTAGTAATACAACTCAGCAGCATGTAATCGATTCCGTTGTATCACATATTTCCTCATTTCCTAAATATGAAAGCCACTACAATCGAGAAAGATCAAAGACAGCATATTGAGGTTCTCAACTGTCAATGCAGCAAATGTATACGCTCTATAAAGAATATTGCTTTGAACAACACGTTCGTTTAGACGATGGAGCAAAACTATGGTTGTATAGGGATATTTTAAATAAAAAATTTAATCTCACTTTTAAACCACCAGAAGTGGACACTTGTGATACGTGTGATTTATAAAATATAATGACCTCATGGATTTATTGCCTTTTGTACCATCGGAGTTTCACGAATACTATCGAAGCTTACCACATGCTCTAAATCGGAACGATTATCCAGAAGGAGATGCTGATCAATAAAATTTATTTAAGCTAATACTACTATTTTTTTTGTAAAATTAGAATATTGCAAAAATTTGAAATTGGTGGTTTATAATACTCTACCTTTACTATTAATTGCTTAGAAAAAACTGGTTATTGATTATTTATTTATATCTGTAATAATTCCAAATATTCACCGAAAACTGTTAATTCGTTCTCCTGTAAAATGGATAAATTGGACTTAGGACAGTTTGCTTCCGATATACAGATTTTGAAAATGATTTCCGAAGTAGAAATTTAAACGCCAATAAACTTGTTTTAAACTTAAATTGTAACTTATTTTCAAAAAAAATAGTAATTGCAATGAAACGTTAGAAGAAAATAGCTTTAGAACAATACAATTTATTATTTTATTTTTGAAACGTTCCTTAATTTTTTAAAAATTTAAAAATACACAGACATAGTATAAAGCTTTACGCTTATCTACAGTACCGGCTGCTGTATTTTTTGTCTACATAGTGTTATGTTTTTGAAATAAGCAATAGGCCTTTAAATAATATTAAAAATAAAGAAATACGTCTAAAATATGTTAAGTTCGAAACTGGCCATACTTACAGGAGATATTAAACAAATTCCAACAAACCTATGAAGGTAAGGCAGAGTTCTTGGATGTATACAAAATATACAAAATATAACTTCTACAATTTTTATAGACACGAGCACGCTCAATATCACCTTAAACGTTTTTGGATGGCGTGTAATATAATCCAAGAGTATTATTTTAGCAACTCCCGCCAGAGGATCCTCTACAAAAAAAAAATGAAGTGTTAAAATATTTACAATTCAACTACTGATTTCTCCAGGTTTAAATATATAAACTAAAATTTGTTGCAATGTTAATTTTTAAACAAATTTAAGTAAATTTATGTAAATAATCAATAATTTGACACATTAAAATTTTTTTTTTGGATTCCGGTGCTGGAGATAGTACTGAAATACAGCAACTAAGTCGTCTTTTAAGTTAATAATGTTTTTCTGAAAATTTAACCAAATATATTTTTTTAAAAGTATATCAGTGAAACCAGTATAGTTGGTGTGCTAATTTGTGCTATAAATCATAACTGTTAGTAGCATATTTCTAAATATTAGCTATTGATTAATACTGTAACCTCAAAACTTGATATCCAAGTGTATCGATAAGAAACCACATTTTGTTCTTACCTTCTGTTCCTACCGGCTTTCGAGACAGGGCCGTCTCGAGTATCGAGTTGGAGAAGTATGCGGAATAAATTCAAAAATTGATGAAATACCTGAAGGAGACGATTCGGCTTCTCAGCATACCAACCAACCAAATACATACTCCAGTGCCCTTACTTCTTTCAAATATCCGACCAAAGAGCAAGTTGTTGTTCTCTCTAGTGTCAATGACGTCAAAATTCATGAATAAATTATTGCTGTGAGAAATTTAGTGCAACCAAAAAATATTCTATTTGCCTCACGTATCTCAAACAATAGAGTATATATTGACCTCACCAGTACTAATGTCGTGAATTCCTTACTGCAAGTACATAATTCACTAATATTGAACAATACAAAAATTAAAATTAGAAGATTAATCACCCCAGTCACAAGACTCGTCATTTCTAATGTCTATCCTACCGTCCCAAACAGCTTAATAGAAGATGAACTGAAAAATCTGGGACTTCAAAACAGTACCTAGAATAACTTTTTTGAAAGTAGGCATGCCGGACACTGCATACAGCTATGTTTTAAGCTTTCGCCGCCAAGTGTTTGTTACTCCTGATGATAATACCCTTATCCCAGACTTCGTTATATTTTACTATGACAACACCAACGTCCGTATATACTTTACCCTCGACAACTTAAATTGCACTAAGTGTGCAACAAAAGGACATCGGGAAATTGATTGTCCATCAACATGTCAACAAAAAACCCTCAACATAAATAGCCCATATCAACCAGAGACTGTAATTCCACAACAACCTCCCCTAATGGATTCCGATCACACTAACGTTCAAATTTTTAACACTGAAACCTTAGTATCTCATCAACCATCATTATAAAAACACACTTTGTCCACAGAAACCAATGAAACAAATTTTCTTCCATCAAATACCCAAGTATCTCCCCACACAACCAAAAGACGAAGATCTACCTCACCTAATATACAAGAAACATCAACTGCCACAACTCCTTTTGCAAAACCTAAACACATAATGAAACGCCAAAAAGCCTCGCCCTCTGATATTAATAAAGAGAGAGACCATTAAAAATAAATTTGAGTCTAGGTCCCCAAATTTCCTCTTGAGTTTAATGTTATTGTTTAATGTGATGCTATAGAAAATGCCTTAAACTCAAAAAACCCTAACACCATTGTAGAAAAGTACACAACGGATATAATATCCTTTAAAGATGTACTATTATTTGCACATGATCATATTTTAGACCGCGGAATAAAATTCAAATTAATAAGGCTAAGAAAAAGATTACAACTCAATATCACTGATTCCTCATCGGATATAGAAAGTGATATCTCTGTTTCTCAGTCAGGTACTCAAAATGGCTAAAACATTTATTTTACAATGGAACCTAAACGGATATTACAACAACGTAGAATCTCTTAATATTTTAATGAAAGAATTGTCTTTCCTAGTAATATGTTTACAGGAAACACATCTTAAAACTAAAAACTTACATATTAAAAACTATACTAACTTTCTCAAAAATCGCGACACAGAATACGTAGGCGGATTAGGTATTTTCGTAAAAAATTGTGTAGAAGCAAGAAAAATTCACATAAACACTAATTTGAAAGCCGTTGCTGTATCTATATCATGCAATATCAACTGCAGACCTATTAACATATGTAACATTTACCTCCCTCATCCAAATTAAAATGTACTTGAAGACTTACAGAGCTTAATCGATGATATTCCTGCTCCCAAACTAATACTTGGTGACTTGAATTGCATAATATTACATGGGGTAGTATAAAAACAGACAAATGTGTTTTAGACTTCTTCAGAAATTAATAGATAATCAAAATATAATATAAATGAATACTGGCAAACCTACTCATTTTAGCTCCCACAATAGTACTTTTTCTGCCATCGATATTTCATTGTGTGATCAATCATTAGCTATAAGGTTTTCTTGGAATAGTCTTGATTATCTATATAATAGTGATCATTTGCCTCTAACGATTAAAACCATTGGACATGACCAACCGAGTATTCCTGTTTACCAAAAATGGAAATTAAGCTCAGCAAACTGGGACTTATATAGAAATCTAATAAATAATTATTTTACGAACTTTATTCTAGAAGATAGCATAGATTCATCTATTCATCATTTCAATGATACTATACTAAAAGGCGCTAATATTGCGGTGGGAAAAACAAAACTTTGTAAACGAAAACCAGTACCATGGTGGAATGAAGACATGCTTTCAATGTTTTAAAAAGACATAAAACAACAGAAAATTATTAACTTTAAAAAACTTAGGGCAAAAACTAAATATCTTATCAGGAAAAGTAAATAAGAAACATGGTCAAATTATGTCTCTATTTACTCTTTTATAAATTCATCAACACCTATGACTACAGTCTGGAATAAAATACGTACACTAAAAGGTGAACAAAACTCAATTCAAATTAACACTCTTTTTTATATAAACAAATTAATATCTTCCAAATAAGAAATTAGTAATATTATGTCAGATATATATATATATATATATATATATATATATATATATATATATATATATATATATATATATATATATATATAAGACAAACTCAAGCAATGCAAACTTCAATCCCGCATTTTTATATTTCAAAAATAAACGTGAAATGACAGAAATATCTATAGTAGATAGTGATGTGATAATCCACTTAATTTTCCCATCACATATCAAGAATTTGAAGAAGATCTAGATAAATCAAAAAACACTTCATCGGGTCCTGATGATACCAATAATATTTATCAAAAACTTGGCGTACACAGGAAAATTAATTCTCTTAGACATTTTCAATCACATTTACCTTAATAAAAAATTTCCATCAATCTGGTCTAAATCAACAATTATTACCATTTTAAAACCTTTCAAATCAAAAACTGACCTTCTTTCCTATAGACTAATTTCTCTTGCAAATAATACATGCAAACTACTAGAAAAATTTTTAAATAACAGATTAATATGGTTTCTTGAAAAAAAAAACCGATTATTAATCCATATCCAAAGCGGTTTCAGAAAAGGCAGATCAACTCATGATGCCTTAGTAGCTATTGACAATATTATATGTGAGTCCTTTAGAAATAACCAGAAAGTAATTGCCATATTTTTTTATACAAATAAAGCACTTAATACTGCATGGAGATACATCACTTTACAAACCATGTCTAACTGGGAATCCAGGAAAATTTTTTTCCTTTTGTAAAACATTTTATGAATAATAGAGTATTCCAAGTACGTGTGAATGGAATTACTTCAAAAACAGAATGTCTTAAAAACGTTATTCTACAGGCTTTAACCTTAAGCCCCACTCTATTTTTAATAGCAATTAATAATATCGCTCAAGAGATAAAGCTACATTTGAAAGCAGATCGGTATGTAGTAGCTGCAGTAGCTGCAATATTACACTAGCCTCAAAAATTTTGCAATCATTTCTGCATATTAAAAAAAATTAAAAGGCCAATATTACATTCTCCTCCAATAAAACTGGAATACGGTTGTTGGGCCAGAAATAATCAGCAGAAGGCAGAGAGATTTGCCACTCATCTAGAGAATACATTTAAGTTGCAAGATGACCAAGACGATGACCAGGATTGGCCTGAACCAAAGCAAATAGATGAGAATATCAAGCCAACTTCCCCAAAAGAAGTAGCTGAGTTAATTAAAGAACAAATCGTCCCAAATAAAGCACCAGGTTATGACCTCATTACCGGAAGACTGCTAAAAAATCTACCAAGAAAAGCTATCGTAAAATTAACAAATTTAATAAATACTACCTTTAGACTACAATATGTTCCAGATTTATGACAGATAGCTGAGGTGATCATGATATTAAAGCCTGGGAAACCCTTCAATGAGGTGACATCATATAGACCAATATCACTCCTAGGTGATGTCCAAGGTGTTTGAAAAACTCCTCCTGCGAAGAATCCTACCAATAATTGAAGAAAAGAAAATAATTCCAGATCATCAATTTGGATTTAGAAATAAGCATTCGACAATTGACCAGGTGCATAGAATAACTGCTATAATTGAAAGAGCATTAGAGAAAAGAAAAGTCTGTTCTGCAACCTTCCTAGATATGGCACAGGCGTTTGATAAAGTCTGGCATAAGGGTTTGATACACAAACTTAAATCATTCATGCCTAAACAATATTCAAATATATTACAATCATATCTAGCGAACAGACATTTTAGAGTTAAACAAGAAGATGCATACACTGATCTCAAGGATATTGAAGCTGATGTTCCACAAGGGAGTGTATTGGGTCCAGTCCTATATCTAATATACACGTGTGATATACCTGAACTAGAAGACGACACCATAGCTACCTTCGCAGATGACACTGCTGTCTTAGCGGTAAGGGACACCGTCGTAGAAGCTACAGAAAAACTACAAAATTCAATAAATAAAATCCATGAATGGACCAAAAAATGGAAAATTAAACTGAATGAGAATAAATCAGTCCATATAAATTTTACCAATAAGAGAATTAATAACATTCCTATTAGAATAAATGATGTCCAAGTGCCTATTGCAACATCAGCAAAGTACTTGGGGATTACTCTTGATGCGAAACTTCGCTGGAAAGCTCACGTGAAGAAGAAAAGAGAAGAACTAGGCATCCGCTACAAGAAAATGTATTGGTTAATGGGAAGACATTCCTCTCTATCCATAAATAATAAACTCCTAATCTATAAACAAATACTGAGACCAGTATGGACCTATGGCTGCCAACTCTGGGGCTCTGCCAAGCCTAGTAACATCAAAGTAATCCAGATATTCCAGAATAAAGTACTGAGGAACATCGTAGATGCGCCTTGGTACGCTAGGAACAACGACCTTCACCGGGACCTCAAGATGGAAGATGTCAATCAGATAATCAAGAAATTTGCAGGGAGCCATGAACAACGACTCCATCATCATGTAAACGTCGAGACTATCCAGCTCTCGACAATACGAACCTAGAAAGAAGGCCCAAAAGAACAAAGCCTTTTGAACTGGTATAATGAGTGAGTGAAAAGCAGAGTAAAGTGTTGTGCGAGTATGCATGCTAAATTTAATGCTAGTTATTAGAAATAATAGGAAAGATACTAGTGAGAAGACACCTAATTTTAAGATTTCATTAGTAATTTAGAGTATAAGTTAGAAACAAATTGATAATTGGTCTTACTGACCAGATTTTAATGTAAGTACACTTCTGTGTCTTTAGTAAAAAAAAAAAAAAATTTCTGCATAAACTAGAAGACTGGTCCCAAAAAAATGGTTTTATGTTCTCAGGTAATAAATCTTGTTTCATTTCATTTAAATAGCATATGTTTTCCACTCTTTGTAACGGTGTATCGCCTATTGTAATTTGGGCGTTTATTTTGAAGTTCTTACTAATGATCATTATTTTTGTCGATTTAGTTTTAGGCCGTATTTATTTGTTACATTCTTCCACAACGTTATCCATCATCCTTTGGAGCCCCTGCGCACTATCTGCCAGCAACAGTATATCGTCTGTATATCTAATATTATTTATAAGTTGGCCAGTTACAGCAATTCTATCTTATGATACGTCCAAGGCCGCTCTAAAGATGTTTTTAGAGTATATGGCTAGCCTGGAGCTAAAGTGGTCTATGTCGCATATGTATGAAAATTGAGATTTTGTTATATTTGACTTTAAAAGCTAGTAATCTATCAGTACTAAAGTGGTCTATGTCTAAATCTCAGTCAGAGTCCGTAAAATAACAATGTACCACTTTTACTTTTGGGGAAATTGAAATTTTTAAAATTCGTAAGAGGTCTATGTAACACTATGCATCATAGACCTATTGATTTCTAAAAAAGTAAAAATTCTAAATTCGAAAGTGGCCTAATCAACAGTTATTAATAGAGTGGCAACACTGTGGCGCTAATGTCATTGGTACTAACCTCAAACCGGGAGGTTGCAGTTATTTAGTTAGTAGATCAGTTGTGTTAATGTGAAAAATGACTACGAATATTTCAATAAGATCTCGTACACGCAGACTAGTAGAAGCTGCTCGAGTTAGAACTAAAGCACCTAAAGGTACCCGAAAAAAATACAACCAAAATCTGTGAGTCCTAAACAATATTAACGGATATTTCAATTAAATGGTCAGAACGTGTGTAAAAATATTTTTTTAAAAGTATTACAAATCAGTAATCATGGATTAGATTATGCAATAAAGTAAAAAAGCGGAAAATAGTGATATCCCTTTTCCCGATCGAAGAGGAAGAAAAGTTCCTGGAAATAAAATAAACGAGGAGAAATTGAAGTGGATTCGTTATCACAATAATAGTTTTCCTAAATTTAAGAGCCACTATGGAGAAAGAACCTCAAAGTGTCAATATTTAACACCCTTTTTAAATATTTCCAAAATGTATGAACTGTTTAAATGTAAATTAATTATTGAAGGAAAACCAGTTCTTAAAAAAAGTATCTATAAAAAAATCTTTAGAACCGAATTTAATATTCATTTCGATATACATGAAAAAGAGACTTGCAAATTTTGCGATGCATTTCAAATAAGTTTAAATGCCGAGAGTAATAAAGAAAAATCAGAAGTAAAAATAGAATGAAACCAGCATATTGCTCTGGCTCAAAAAGCTAGGAAACTTCTGAAAGATTACAAAAACGAGTGTGTGAAGCCGGACAGTACAGGTGTATTAATTACATTTGATTTGGAAAAAACATTTCCATTACCTCACATAAATACCGGTGAGTTGTATTACTTAAGGCAGATGCATATGTTATACTTAGGAATTCATACTTACAAAGTGGTGGAGAAAACGTTATGAACATGTGGTATGAGACCAAAGGGGCTAGAGGTTTTCAAGAAGTGATAAGTTGTTTATATCACTATTTTAAAAATGCTATTAAATTCCTCCTCATGCTATAAAACTTGTTCTCTTTAGTGACTGTTGTGGGGGACAAAATCGGAACTGGAATTTGTTACATTTTCGTATGTACATGGTTAACGTTTTACCGAACATTCAAGATATCAATGTAAATTATCTGGTTACCAGCCACACATATTTACCAAACGATTGCGATTTTTCATTTATTAGTAGGGCACAGAATTTAACCCCAATGTACACTCCTGATGCTGAAGCATGGATGGAATTAATTTCAAATTGTCGTCAGTACCACCAATTTGGTATAAAAAACATGGGGGATAAGTTTGTGTCATTCGACAAGTTGAAGATTTTTAAGTCACCTCATGTCCTGCGTAGTTCTGGCGTCTTAATTTCTCAAATACGCAGAATTAAATTCTCCAAAGATACATCGGTAATGTTTTTCAATGATAATTACTCGGATACTTATAATGATATAGATCTAAATAAAATGAATTCTTTTCAAGAATTTGCACAGGTATTAAAAAACTTTTCCCCTGAGGTTGCCGCAGATATTAGACCCTTATGTTTTAATAAAATGAAAGATTTAAAAAAATGCTACAATTTGTACCTCCTGTGCATCATCCATTTTATCTTTCTTTACCCCATTACAATCGCAGAGGTGATAGGGAGGATAATGAAAACATACTATCACCATTTCGAGGTGATGATTTGGATGAGTAGGTTTACTTAATTATTTTTAATAATTCTAAACTAGTCTATGTTACATTTTTAAATAAAAAAAATTAACAAAATTAAGTTCAGTTATCAGTAAGGATTTTTTTATGTTTGTGAGATTTTTGGTAACCGTAATTAAACTTTTGTACAAAAATTTTGGTTTTAGTTTCTGTACCCACCGCTTTATAAATTAAAATGTATTTTTTTAATTTTTTCGAAAAAGTGGTTTTGCTACTTAGACCACTAGAGTTCCAGGTTAGCCATATGTTAAATAATGCCGGTGACAATACTCAACCCCGTCTAACTTCCTTTTTATTGTGAAAAAATTTTATACATACAGGAATTTTTTATAGAATTAATTTGATTTTTTTGTATATTCTTTTATATAACTCAGGTAAATTAATAAGTAAAGATTTTTAAAATGAATCGCGTACGATCCTGCATTGTCAGTCTATCGCCAAACTACCACACACCTACCACTGTACCGACATAAGCGAAATCGCTACCGCTTCTGTTATAATTAACCAGCTCTATCGAGGAAAAACAGTTATCCCCAGTCACATTGCGGTTAGAATTAATGTACTATTGGAGCTTCTAACGAAAGAACATTAAGAGTTAGAATGAATAACTTCTTAAGATTCGGTATTATGTTTTAGTTTTTAGTGTACCCAAAAGCGTTCAATAAATATTGGGGGCGGGCATGACAAATACCCTTTGAGTCCATATTTTTTTGGTTCACTTCTCATAAACATTCTATATTTACAATTAACGCAGAAATTGACCAACATTTCATCTATAGTTACATATTCTCTACATGAATACTTCTTCTTCTTAAGGTGCCATGCATTTCTGCGTAGGCGTCCACCGTACATCGTGAGGTGAGATGTTAAATATTCTGGATTAAATAATTCTGTTTTTAGCAGCATTGCGAAGCATTTCATAGCTGTGGATTCCTGTCCATTGTCGAATATTGCGCAGCCATGGCATTTTTTTTACGTCCGAGACCTCTCCTACTCTCTATTTTCCCTTCGAGTATCAGTTGCTGAAAAGTGTATCGTTCTCCTCGTATAATGTGCCCCAAGTATGCAGTCTTCTTACTTTTTACATAATTAAAAAGTTCCCTATCCTGTAAGCCCGCTCTTCTGAGTACTTCCTCATTTCTGACCCTGTCCGTCCATGATATTCTGAGCATTCGACGCAGGCACCACATTTCAAACACTTCAAGTTTGTTAATGGAACTGGCCTTTAACGTCCATGCTTCCATTCCGTACAGGAGAACAGGCCACACGTAACACTTAAGCATCTTGTATCGGAAGTTGAAGTCCAATTTGCGATCAGTCAGAAACTTACGAAGCCTCAAAAAAGCATTTCTGGCTTGTTCAACTCTGCTCTTTATTTCATTCTCGGGGTCCCAACCCTCATTCAGCAAACATCCCAAGTATTTGAATTGCCTGACTTGTTCGATTTCTTCTCCAGAGACATATATCTTTGCGTTGGGGTAATCATTTCTACTTATAATCATTGATTTTGTCTTCTTGATATTTATTTTCAAACCCCGAGCTTAACTTGCAAGAGTTAGATCATTCAAAAGGCATTGAAGATCTTCGATGTTATCTGCCACTATGGCTGTATCATCGGCATACCTGATGTTATTAATAAATATGCCGTTAACTTTAATACCCTTATTAGAGTCTTCCACTGCTTCTGCGAAGGCTTTTTCTGCGTACAAATTGAACAGCATTGGAGACAGTATACAACCTTGCCTTACTCCTTTTTTAATGGAGAAATCTTCTGTTTCGTTGGAATTTTGAAGACGTACTGTTGCTGTCTGATTCCAATACAGATTGGCAATGATTCTTATATCCTTTGCATCCAATCCCAACTCTTGTAGGTATTTTATCATCAATTCATGTTTTACATTATCGAATGCTTTCTCGTAATCGATGAAACAGATAAAAACATCCTTTCTTTGATCTAAACAATTCTGTATCAATGTTTGCATACTAAAGATCGCTTCTCTCGTGCCAAGTCCATTTTTGAAACCAAACTGACTCCATCCACTGACCTCTTCACATTTCTTAAACAATCTAGTGTGAAGTATTCTCAGGAAAAGTTTCAAAAAGTGACTCATTAGGCTTATTAGTCGGTGGTCTTTGCAGAAGTTCGCACGTGGTGTTTTTGGTAGGGCGATAAATGTAGATCGAAGCCAATCTTTTGGAATCTGGCCCGTATCGTAGATGTCGTTAAAGAGCTTGACAATAATGTCTAGGTTTTCTTCATTAAGTAAGTTGATTGTTTCTGCGTACATATCATCTGGTCCTGGGGTTTTGTTACTTTTTAATAGTTTGATAGCGTGTACAATTTCAGCTTTCAAAATACTTGGGCCATACAAATGGTCTCCCAGTTGTGGTGGTTTTTGTGTTCTGTCATCATTGAACAAATTGGCTGTGTACATTTTCCAAGTATTAAGTAGGTATGGGAAAAACCTACCGGTTTTAACCGAAAACCGGTTTTTTTACTTCACAATAACCGATTTTATCGGTTGTTTTTTTGTCCCGGTTATAACCGGTTTTTATTTTTAAAGTAAAAACCGGTTATTAGGTTTTTACGGTAATTAGGATAAGGTTAGGTATTTTTTTTTATCCCAATCATAATTATTATTCTCAAGTAATTATTCCAAACAAAACCATAATTCAAATTTTATTTTATTTTATAAATACAGAAGCAAACTGAAAGTGCAAACTTGTAACCTATTGGATTAAAAAAACCGAAAACCGGTTTTTGGAAAAACCGGTTTTTTTGGCCGGTTATAACCGCCAGGTTAAACCGTAAGCAAAAAAAACCGGTATAACCGAAAACCGGTGTTTTGTCAAAAACCGCCATCCCTAGTATTAAGTATATCGCTATGGTCCGTTATTAATTCATTTTGGTCATTATGTATACCAGTGACTTGTTTTTTCTTGAAGACACCAGCAATTTCCTTAATTTTCTTGTGAAGATTGAAGCTGTCGCCGAGTTTATATAGGCTTTCAGCCTCGGCGCAAAGTGTAGTCATCCAGATCTCCTTCGCCGCTATAATTTCTTTACGAATTTGACTGTGTATATTTCGGTACCCTACTTCGTCCTGCCTGATCTTACACTGCCTGCGTTGTTCCATCATCTCTAATATTTGATGAATACTTAATATAACAGTTATTTACGAGACGACTAAAAATTTCAGAGATAGCTGCCAATTTGTCGTCGTTTTTAGTATGCTTATTTCTGGTATTTAATTCATTGTTAGTAATTAATTATGCATAATTCTGTAACCTTTTCGTTTGTGTTTTTAATAATATGGTCAATAATTGTGTCATTGAGTAACATCTTGACGGCTTCAGCAGGCGTTGCCGACTTACATATTCGTGCTGTTTCAGAAATTCCTGGTAGATATGATACTATATCTGGCGCTTAGGTACAAATTGAGGCAGGAGCTATTTTCGATTAGTTTTTTCAATTTTTTCAATAATGGTAATTTCTCTCAGTCCATTTTTCATTATCAACAATTTCGTCCTTACTATTTAAATCACTAGCAAGTATTTGATCATTACTTACTGCATTATCTTGATCATTATCACAAAGTTCAGAATAACTATCAGTATCATGATCAGAGATATTTTTTTGGCCTCAGAAATATCAAAATTACTACCAAAAAAGTATTTAGCAATCTCCGCTAACTCCTGCTAGGTTAGAAGCTTCTTTTTCACTTAAATTGGCCATTATTTCTAAGATTGTACCCGACAGTGCCATTTAGGCACTGAAAAATAACACTTAAGGTATGGTAGGGTCAAATTTGACCAGATCAACGAATAACACTTAACTAAGTTAAAGGTTAAAGGCGACTACTACACGAAAGCGATGCATGATGATACAATAAAAAAATGTTCTATTATTATATCATGCAAGCGATGTACTAGGTACCGTAGGGAAATGGCTATAAGACGAAGTTGCCGCATCCTCGCTTCCTTCTGAAAATTAAATAAACAGTTCGATTGGAATTAAACTTGATCCCGCCATACCAATTAAGAAATAATTTAGTGGAACATACTCTAACATTTAGCGTAAATGCTTTTTTTAATTATGAGCATAAACGTTTAACAGACGTATTGGTAATTTTCGTTATAACTTTTTTCCTTTAAACTTCCTCTTTTTAACATATTTATTAAAATATAAAAATCGATGTTTAAAAAAATAATATTTTATATATATTATTATTATATATTATATATAATATATTATATTCTCTTATTTGTCTCTATGTCGCACCATTTACAAAAAGTCGATTTTTTACTTTGCATATATCAATCCATTCGTTTCCATCAACGAACAAATTTGGTTTAAATGGTGAAAGATCATTATGAAAAATAAACAAAATAACAAAAGTAAACTGAAAAAAATGAGAATGTTTTTAACTTTAACAATTAAAAATTAATTTGTTAGTTAATGAAAACAATTTTTATTTAGATATAAAGGGTACAATTTTTTCATCACAGCACTATTATTTTATTAAATAGTGTGTGAAAACCATGAAAATTTGAAAGAAAAACAAGTTCTGAATAAAAATGACCAAAATCCCTCCTAAACCAGCTGCATATAATTACATATAAAAAATCTATTCGTGTCAAACGATTCGGTGTATGTCATTAAATAAACATAAGATAGTTATCACTTAAAAGACAACCGTTTTAAACATAATTTTAAATTATTATATTATTATACTGATGTTAAAGCCCCGTCTTTAAAAATCTCTAGCTTCCTTAGGAAGCATTATCATTCTTTTTTGAAAATTTTCTTATGTGAAAAGCGCTTTTGGACACATTACCCTGTATTATACAGCCAAAGTATACAAAATATATATAAAATAAGATAAACAACATCAGGATACAAAAACTAGTGAATGAGACTCCTAAGAATAGTAACAGGAAAGATAATAATTGGATGATCAGTCAACATTACTGGGTTGGGAAAATTAAAAAGAAAAGCAGTTTTTTGTTTTTGTGTCTTTTTTTATCATTAAATATATTGTTCTGTGTGAAACTTCGGAGGTCGCTGGTTAACGGACTAGAATAATAACGAAAAAAATGCAATATTTTTATTGTAAACATATTAGCAATTAATTTAAATATAACGAAAAATACTTGGCTTAACCCTTAAGTACCATGGCGGGGTCAAAATTGACCCCCCGCGTTTTTAATGCCAAGTTTCGCTACCGAAACATAGATTGAGCATTGCGCGCTTTCTGCTAATCTTCGACCGGTAGGTGATTTATCGATCTATGAAAATTCCGTTAGTTTATCTGTTACTACTGCAGAATTAGGCACGCATAGGGTCAATTTTGACCCGCTTATGGTATAAGTGTTTCTAGTGCAATTAACAAGTAATTTGAAATGGCGGGGTGTAGTCGCAATAAACGTCCTCTGACACAGAAAGAACTTGAAAAGGAGGGACAAAAAATTATGGACAATGGACTAGATAGTGACAGTGAGTTTTTAGACCAGGCTAGTGAACACAGTGATCACGAAACAAACAGTAAAGAGGAATGGGACGATGATGACGAAAAAAATTGGCAAATTAATAATTCCGAAACTGGTAGTGAATATTCGGGGAAAGAAAGTAATATAGCTGACTCAAGGGATCTGTTTTATGGCAAAAATAGGTACAAGTGGTCTAAAACTTCTCCTACCTTTTCTCGTGTACGTAAGCATAGTTTAATTAGTCATTTACCTGGTGTTATTGGAAAAGCTCTAGCTAGTATGCCAGAGAAACCAGTTGATGCTTGGGAATGTATTATTAGCCACGATATATTGCAAGAAATTCTTGAGAGAACGAATAACTAATATGGCTTCTAAATATAATCTGTACAATTTATCGTGTCAATATACCAATAATCTTGACATAATTGAATTAAAGTCCTTCTTAGGCTTATTATATTTAGCTGGGGTATTTAAATCCAATAATGAAGATTTAAGGTCTTTATTTGCTACGAATGGTACTGGCCGTGATATATTTCGAGCAACCATGTCATTAAACCGATTTTATTTTTTGCTTGGAAGCCTTTGTTTTCACGACCCAGCTACTAGACAAGAACGTATTGCGCACGAAGATAAACTATCAGCTATATCTAATATCATTAATATGTTTATAATTAATTGCCAGTCCAATTATAGCTGTGGTGAATATCTCACAATAGATGAAATGCTTATTGCATTTAGAGGAAGGTGCCAATTCAGGATGTATCTCAAAAATAAGCCAGACAAATACGGTCTGAAAATACAGTGTTTAGTAGACTCTAAGACACATTATTTGCTAAATGGTTTTATATATACTAGAAAAGATACACGCAGAGCAAATCCAAAAAGTTATCCATCCCCACTCTAGATGTTTTGACACTTATTCCACCAATTTCTGGTACAAATAGAAACATAACAGCAGATAATTGGTTTTCGTCCATTGAGCTTATAAAAGAACTGAGAAGCCATAAAATTTCATACGTTGGAACTCTAAAATGAAATAAAAGAGAGGTTCCTGCTGAATTTCAACCCCAAAAAATAGGCCACCTAATTCTGCCTTATTTGGTTTTCGTCCCTAATACTTTATTATAGCAATTATAGCAATTTTTTTATTATCGTTTTGAGGTTATTGTATTCTTATTTTACGTACATATTGCTTTCTATCTCATTTAGTTCCTTCTCTTATCTAGAATGAAAATGATGTTTAATGCTGAAAAAAAAGCTCAAATTTATATCTCTCCGTTTTGAGTGTAGTATTGATTATCTTGCTTTTGGTGTTCTGTTTGTAGTATTGTTTAAATGGGCACAAAAGATTAGCTAAAAGAAAGTATTGATCTGTCCCACAGTTGGATTCTCTTTGTACTATGCAGTCTTGGCCCTTAACCTTCAGCCGGGCGCGCCGCAGTAATTTGCTGCGTAAACTCAATATTTCCAGGTAAAGTGTTAAGGGGATACGCTATGTACGTGATATTTTTAAAATTCCCTTATCGGTTAATCCTTAGTCGGTACCCATCATCGTCTTGTGAAATTTAAATCCAATTAGTTAGTTATCGTACTTTATTGCGCATAGTACATCGAGGCAGATAATTTCTGCAAGGCGCCTGGTAGTGAAATTCATTTTTTTTTTAATAACTAATATATTAAATAAATATATTTTAAATAACTATATATCTTTTTCGAGAAATTGAAATTTTATTGGTAAGTAAAATTGTTAATAATATAATTATTTATAAGAATTATTAATATATATGAAACATATTAGATTATTGTAGAATTCTATATTATAACATATTTTATAATTTTAGATTAAATTATTATTATTAAATTAAATTCTAAATAATATGATAGGTATATATTGAAGATGAAACAGATGGCATATTGGAAAGTAATAGTGATTTGGATAAACAACAAATTGGGGAGAACCACGACGATACATGTTGAGAGCAAGATATGTCAGATGAGGAGGAAGTGTTTTACGAAAACGTGGAAGATACATTCATTGGCAAGGATAAAACAATTAAGTGGTATAAAACTTCTTTTGCCACATCTAAGACAAAGCAACCAAATATAATGAGTACCACCGGGGTTAAAAGGAACTGCACGTCAAATAAAAACAGAAATTGATGCGTTTTTTACTATTATCAATATTGATATGGTTGATGAAATTCTAATTTTTACTAATTTATATATAAATGAACATAGAGATAAAACGCAATATTTGAGAGATAGCGATTGCAGGAATGTGAACAGGAGTGAGTAATTGGCCTTCTTTGGACTATTTGATTGGCATAAAGCACGGCAATCACACAAATGTTAAACATTTTAACATGTAGTCGTTATTTAAATATTTTTTAGATAATTATTCATTTTATACTTACTTGTCATTGCCTTTAATTTTATTAATTCTGGCATTGTGAAGATTCAGCTAAATTAGTCTCGTAAAGTAACTACTATTTCCTATAATTTATATATTTTGTATGTTTGTGTAAGCACACTTAACTGCACGCTTAACTGGTTTTAAAATCCATTTCTAAATAATTTATTATTTTGTATAATGATATATTTTGTTTAATGATGTATTATACAATTTGCCATATACTTTAATGTTCATATGATCAATTTACCTACTTTCATTGTTTACACACTGTTATCTATAAGAATAATATCAGCTTTTTATTACTTTTCACAATAAAACTATTGACATATTATTTTGAAAGTAAATTATTGATGTTTAAAAATCAATTTCCAGACTTATACGTATTGTTGTCAGCTAAGGGGGAAAAACGATTTAAATAAAAAAAAATTATTGTTATTTTTTTTTACATTAACCCTTTAACTGTCAGGCGAAATTATAAAAGAGTATGTTTACAACAAAATTTTTTATCATTGAAATCCACATTTTTTGTGTGATAAAATGACGCACACGTCGTAGAATACAATAGGTTTGTACGCCGTGTGCGCTTATATGACGTACACATTTTATAGTGGGAAAGCGTACTAAACACAGACCACTAATAACTAGAGCCAGCCATATGTGGCCCTCAGAGCGATTTTTCGCGGACCTCAGACTGCTAGTGCTAGGCAGTAAAACAGAATTTGATAGTTATATTATAATTATGTTTCGATTTGTGTTACAAAAATGTGTTACTTTATCTATACTTATAATATGTTATAATAACATATTATATATAACATTTAACATATGTATTTATTGTACTTACGTGAATCTAAATTCTAAATTTATGTATAATATGTATTGAAATAAGTATAAGTAGTCAATAAAGTATACGCATAATATAACGGCTTCTCAAAATCTTTGTATTATAAAAATGTAGGCATACACATACTATTTATTTTTAAAAAGACAAAAAAAAATACATACATTTATATATTACAAAATATGTAAATTCAACATTTTACCTGAAAATTTAATGAAAAAAGTCTGTAATTTTTGTTTGTCGCCTTCCTTGAACTTCTGAAAAAAACATTTTTTCAATTGATGTGAAAACAATCGATAATGATTCTTTCACACTCTGGGAAGTTTCAGCAGTCTGAATAAATGCTCTTATGGTGGAACAATCAGCATACGCTTCAGCAACAGTAGGGATTTTTCTGAAATCTTCCAATTTCAATCAGCCTCATCAGTACTTTGTTTGTCACTAGTTTGGTGACTCAGTATGATGTCAATATCTGACAGTTCTTCGCTCGTACTTATTTCGTCATCCACTCGTACATAGTCATCTGCAGAGCAGTCAGAATTGAGAAGGGAAACGGCATCCTGCAAATGCGTTTGTGCAATATCGTTGTATGCGATTCCTGATGGTTATAAGTCGTTAGTTAGGCGGGAAAAACGAAAACAGTTGATGATAGTTTCCTTTCGCACAGATTCCCATGCCTTTGATATCATTAGTATAGCGTCAAGAATACTGATTTTCGTATCGTCGTTATTCTCTCTCTTTTCGATGATTTTGTACACCAATTCTTTCCGAAACCATGCTTTAAGACTTCTTATAATTCCTTGGTCCATGGGCTGTAGTACAGACGTACAATTTGTAGGCAGAAAAACGAGTTTAATTTGTTTTAACCTGTCAACTGGGGGGGGGCGGGGCGGACAGTTGTCGACAATTAAAACTATGTGTTTCTTTTGTTGTAAAAGTTCACAGTTCCATTTTATTAAAGTCTTTTCAAAAATAGCCGACGTCATCGAGGCTTTTTTATTGAAATCGTAATCAACAGGGAGATTTTTCACGTTTTTAAAACAGCGCGGCATTTTACTTTTTCCTATCACCAAAAGCATTCTTTTTATGGAACCGGACATGTTGGCTGCAACAAGAACTGTAACTGGCTGTTTACCACCCGAACATTTCTCCCCTTTAAACTTTAACATGTGATCAGGTGTCAGTCTAAACTCATCAATATCCCCATCTCGTCGGCATTAAAAATTTCATCATCGCTATATCCGGACCTGAGTGTAGGCCACACATTTTCAACCCAGTCATTTGTAATTGATCTGTCAACAACTGCTGACTCACCTGAAATTTTTCCATGGACAATATTGTGGCGAGCTCGGAAACTTTGAACCCAGGAAGCATTACACTTAAAATCCATCTTCAAAATTACAGCGAAAGCGTCAGCCTTTACCTGAAGCATCGGCCCACTCACGGGTACATTGTTTGCGCTTTGTTGTTTAAACCAATCGAGTAAAGCACTTTCAATGTCACTGTGATTTGATGACCGAACGCGTTTTCCTTTTTCACACTTATTAAATTGCATAATAATTTTTTCTCGCCGTTTCATCCTTCCAGCAATTGTTGAGCATGACGTTTTAAATTCCCGGGCAATCGAACTCGCGGAATCACTGGAATCGACTTGGTAAATTATACCAAACTGTTCCTCAATAGTAAATTGTTTCCGTGACATGTTTTCTATGAAGGCTAGACACAACTGAATTCAAATTCAGAAACTCTTGGCTTGGGCCAAATGGTGTAATATAAACAAAATTTTGTAATACAATGGACCCGTCTTGGGAGGTCTAAATGTCTAAAGGACAAGTAATAAAGTGTAGTTGCCTGTCCGGATGTACTATAACCATAAATTAATAAATCCTTACTTCTCATTTCGTGGTACTAAATATCGGTAAAACCTGTGAGAAATACAACACTACAATGTTCATTTTCATAACTTTACAGGATAGCACTTTTAAACTTATTTATTAAGATGTGCAAACAATATTATATTGAACATTGTATCTACTTTCATATACATCATGCGTTGGTTATTATTATTTATTATTTATTTATTATACAGTGTGTAAAAATGTCATTGAAAAAAATGGAAGTTGTATCATCTGAGGTACAGATATGTACTTAAAATTGTACGCTGTAACCAATATTTTAACTGCTAGTGTTCCAAGAAATACGTTTGCTCTAACCGATTTGTAATCAGATTACAGTAGTGTAGAGCGGCGCCATGCATTGTACCGCATTTCGCATTAGTCATCTTTACTCTCACCACAGTGGCACTGGCCGGCCAGTAAAGATGTTTCAAAACTTGTGGACCTCGTAAATACGCATGCCCGAAAAAATAAATAGACACTAACAAATAGAACTTATGTCGCAATATGGGGACATTCTTTACCACACAGAAGTGAGATGGCTGAGTAAGGATAAAATTTTGGAACGTTTCTTCAGCATTCGACATGAGATTAATCTGTTTTTGGCTATAAAGAATAAAGAATTTCCTGATATTCATAATTTAAGTTGATGACTTAAAGTAGTATTTCTCACTGATACAATGAGCATTATGAATGAAACATTGACTAAATTTCAGGGAGACTACAATAACATTGTAGCGGAAATGATGAATATTGTGTTTTCACTGGAGCAGAAGCTGAATATGTATATTGACGAATTGTCAAATAAAGATTATTCCAGCTTTCCTTACGTTAAAGCACTGTTTGATGAAAATCCAGATGAAAGTCAAGAGATCTCTTACCTACTGAAGCTGTTAGCAGACCTAAAGGATGAAATGTCTGTGACGTTTAGTAACTTCAGGAAGTTCCAAGAACCATTTCGCTTGGTGGAAAATCCATTAATAATAACAACAGCAAATGTAGCTCATCTTTCTTTTTTTAAATACGAAGCTGTCGATTTGAAAATTGAGTTAATTGATCTTCAGAATGATATAGAGCTTAAAAATATTTTTGAAGAAAAAAAAAGGAAAAAGTTCACTATAAGTTTTGGGAAGCAGTTGAAAATTACAAATTTCTTAATTAACTTAATTGACTGTGCTCATAAAATTTTATGTACTTTTGCATCTACATATATCTGTGAATCTACATTCAGTAAGCTAAAGTTAATAAAAAACAAGTACAGATCTAGGTTAACAAGTGAGAATATTGAAACCATTTTAAAAATTTCAGTTTCTTCCCAACCTGGTAACATAGACGCCATTCTAGACAGCTGTTAAAGATTTGGCCCGTCAACTTCAAAGAATTAACAAATTCAGGACTTGACATTCCTGGAGTCAAGTAGAAGACATTTTCCTATTTTTTACATGCAAAACAGTCCATATAATTTATAATTATATTGTTTTAACTTAACTTGTAATAAACTTATGTTATAGTCTTGTATAAACTTATATAGTTTTAAAGGTATTTCATACCACCACTGGTACTTGTGGCACTGAGAAAAATTTCATTCAAACTATTATATATATACAATAGCACTAAAGGCCTTAGAGGCCCATGGCTTAAAAAGTTTGTTCTTTCTTTATTTTCGCTTTCCTTTATGTACTGAGATCTTCTCTGGCTCGATATGTGATTTTTCTCTATTCTTTCTTGTTATTCATTTTTCTTTTCTGGCCTTCTAGTCCAATTTCTTCCATATCTTGTTCTACCTCCTGATTCCATCTATTTTTTGGCCTTCCTTTTCTCTTTTTTAAAGTTATAGTGTAGTTCAGTACCCTTTTTGAAGTCCTTGTGTTCGATATCCTTTCTAGGTGACCTCGCCATCTTAGTCTATGTGCCTTTATGACTCCTATTATGTTAGGTTGATTATATAATTTCTTTAACTCATAATTTGATCTTCTTATCCGTAGACCGTCCCTTATTATTCCTCCATATATCTTCCTCAGGATTTTCCTTTCCCATATCTCCAGTAAATTTTGTTCATTTTTTGTCATTGTCCATGTCTCACTGCAGTACGTTACTATTGGCTGTATAGTTGTTTTGTATAACTGTATTTTTGCCTTTCTTGATAAAAACTTGCTTTTCAACATTCAACTAAGAGCATGTACACTTATATTGCCTACCATTATTCTAGCTTGTATTTCTTCTTTAATGTTAGGTTTGCGTGATATTATTGTACCTAGGTATGTTAATCTTTCTACCATTTCGAATTCGTATGATAATCTTTCTTCTACTTCTACTTTAAACTTTTGTCCATCCCTGAACTGATCATCTGCCCACTGCATACATTTTGTTTTAGTTCATTTAAGTAAAGTCCCATTTTCTTTGCTGCTTTTACTATTCTCTGTACTATCTCCTGTAGCTCTTTTTTTCTCTTGCCAGCAACACTATATCATCCGAAAATGCCAAAACTTGGTGTCTTTTATGATATAGGAGTCCTTCTCTATTGATTTTCCCTTCTCGCATTATTTTTTCTAGGCATAAATTGAAGAGTAATGATGACAAAGGATCGCCCTGCCTTAATCCTTTGTTTACTATAAATTTGTCCGATACATGATTGTTTACTTTGACTCTGTTTTCTGTATTCTCTAAAGTAAGATGTATCATGTTACGTAACTTTCTGCTAACTCCCAGTTCCTCAAGGGTCTCTTTTAATTCCTTCCTTTTTATTCTATCGTATGCTTGCTGGAAGTCGACGAATAGCGCTATCGTTGGTTAGTTGTGTTCATAGCTTTCTGCTTGTAATTCTGATTATGAATACTTGGTCCGTTGTGCTTCTCCCTCGTCTAAATCCGCACTGATATTCGCCTATTATATTTTTAACTTCTTTTTCTAGCTTATCTTTTATGGATTTTAATAGGATTTCATATACGGTATTTAGTAACGCTACTACTCTGTAATTACTGCATTCTGTTTTGTCTCCTTTTTTGTGTAATGGGCAAATAATGGCTTCCTTCCAATATTTTGGTATTCGTTCTTTTATCCATATCTCCTTTATGATCTTGTATATCCAATTATTTAGCAGTTTTCCACCATATTTCATCATCTCTGCTGTTATGTTATCACTTCCAGGGGATTTGTTGTTTTTCAGATTTTTTATGATTTCCTCGATTTGTTCTTTGCTGGGTGAATTATCTTCTATGTCTTCTAAGGGTTCGATTCTTGCTTCTGCTTCCATACATTCTCTTTGGTTTGACTTATTATTGCCATTTAGTAATTCATCAAAATACTCTTTCCATCTTTCGGCTATTTCTGCTTCCCCGCTTATATTATTTCCTGCTTTGTTTTTAACGAATATGGGTTTTTGTTGGAAACCTTTTTTTTTTCATTTCTAGCACCTTGATATAGGTTTTTTATTTTTTTATTTCTGTAATTCTCTTCTATTTCTTTTAGCTTATTTTCTATGTGTTTTCTCTTCTTTTCTCTCAGCACCGTCTTTACTTTTTGTCTTTGCTCCCTATATCTATTCTTTGTCTCTGTTGTTTCTTTCGTAATCATTTCCATCCTTAATGATTTTCTTATTTCTATTTCTTTTTGGCACTCTATGTCGAACCGGTCTTTCCTCTTTTTATTCTCTTGTTTATTACATTCTTTTGCTGCTTAGTTCATTATTTGCTTTATGTTTTCCCATTTGTTCTCAGTTTGCTCTTCTATTTATATCTTTTTTAGTTCTTTTTCCATTGCTTCCTCGTATATTTCTTGCTCTTTCTTTGTTGCTAATCGAATTGGGTTATGTATACATTTCTTTTTTTTTATTTTGTTTTTTGTTT